>NC_047520.1:21147146-21223801 GCF_902827115.2 Pseudochaenichthys georgianus | reverse complement strand
CCCCCCCTCTCTTCACCCCCCTCTCACCACTCTCCCCCCTCTCTCTCGCGTCTCTCCCTCTCTCTCACCCCCCCCCCCCTCTCTCTCTCTCTCTCCCCCCCTCTCTCCCTCTCTCTCTCCCTCTCTCTCTCTGCAGAGTGGCAAAAGAGCCAGGACCAGAAGCACAGAGAGCAGCTGCTGCTCCAGGAGCTGCTGTCCCTGGTCAACCAGAGGGACGAGCTGGTCCAGAACCTCGACGCCAAAGAGAGAGGGTGAGACACAGGGCCAGTAGGGCGACCTGTCTTTATCATTTGTGCCACACATGTAGCCCATGTCCTGCATTTGATTGTCCAATGGCTGTGTAGAAGACAAGAGAGCGCATCACCCTCAGCTGTGTCAGAGGGTGACTTGACTCGTGTAGTCTGTGGAGGAAGACTCTGGAGTTGTGTTTTAATTGCGCCTGGAGGGGAATACAACTTGAAGCAACACTACCTGCGAAACTCACAGAAACACACATCGAATACATATACTGCAGGATTCTATTTGAAGTGAATACAGGTGTTTTTGAGACGTTTGCTGGAGTTTTGGTGAATGCGTTTGATGCTACGTGCAAAGCTCACAGAAAGGCCCGGCTCATAAAGAAACATCTAGATCTCTGGATAGATTCCTTGTGAAACTAAAAGAGGAGCAGAAGCTCTGCTGGAATAGTAACGTTGAGCACGCTGTGCAGCACGTCCAGTCGCAGGGCAGCGCATCCAGAAGAGGACACACATATAGCACGATAGCTTGTTAGGAAAAATCCATTCAAACCAAATATATTTCTTCACTTTTTTGTGCAAACAATGAAACCCTAGTGAAGCATTGTTGTTAATATGTATAAGCTTTTAGTTTCAATAGACATTTCTGTTGGACAGACATTGTATTTAATCCTCCTTGCAGTAACATGTCCCGCATTGTCCCGCTCACACGTACTCTTTGTCCCACATGTGGCATTGTGGCGAGATATGGGTGGTACATCAGTTCATGCATACATCGACCCCTCTCTCCTCTTCCTCAGGGCTGTGGAGGAAGACGAGCGCCTGGAGCGAGGCCTGGAGCAGCGGAGGAGGAAGTACGCCAAACAGCAGAAAGAGAAGTGTGTGATGCAGTGATTCTGTCAGCCTCCAGCAACGACACTGTCTCACTACCTTAAGGACGACGGGGAGACACGTCCAGGAGCGGTGCGGTGGCGCTGGTCCCCGCTGTCAGGCTGGTTGCTGTGCTTTAAGCCGGCCGTCAGAGGATATTTATACACGTGATCAACAGGAGCTGGATGTGTTTCCATGGAGACTCGGGCGGCCCCAAACCACAGAGGCTATGTTTAGGCTGTGCTCACATTTTATTTTGGTTTGTTTCCCTTTTTTAAATGTGCGATCAAAGTGGGCAGTAGATTCATTTCCTCAAATTCAATGTCCATGTCCCTGACCCAGGATCCGCCCCCGGTGAGCAGAAGCCCTTCAGAGCCTTCAGGAGCTGCTCGTTCGTCCGGACCGTGTGCTTTGCTGTGTTTATAGTGACTGTTGTAACAAATCGTGAAAGTGTGTTTGATCAAAAGTGTCCGTCTGAGACTGTAAATGTTTGGGAGAGATAAGAGCCGGATACGGCAGGAGAGAGTCAGTTGTTATTAAGGTTCGGCAGCGTTTCTGACATGTTGGGAATTGTAGCTGCAGACTACCCAGTGCCAGTACATCCATAAACACAGTGTGGCTGTTAATCACGGCAGGGTTAGAAAGCCCTTAAACAATACCATATTAATAGCAAATCCCTCACAACGCTGTAACACACTGCTGTTACCGCCTGCACCCATTGTGGTCCTGGATCTGGATACGGTCTGTTCAAACGGACACTGTACGTACAAAAAGAAACGTAACACGTGTTTTCACAGCACAGAAGAAAGCATGCGAGCAGCTCAAGGTTGCGTCACAGCTCCCCTGAACGGACGACCGTCCCTTTAATTCACATTTAAAAACAGCAAGGTTCAGAAAACAGATTGTAGTTAAGGGTAAAAAGGACTTAAGGTTATAGACAGATTTTGATCATGTTGAGTGAGTACAACAAGGCATGTGCACAAACAAGTATAGGTCACGAAGTTGCCTTATTAAAGCATGTTTCACATTATAAAAACACCCCTGTTTTAGGCCAGGATTTTAACGCATGGCAAATTCCATTAAAATGAATTTGCTCATGTCCTGTCCAAGTCTGGATATTTTCATTGTTGAAAAAATATATTTAAAATGTTACGTTTTAATGTTTGTTTAAAGTTGCACATTGAATGCAAGGATAAGGAACGCAGCCATGGGACGGATCAGATATTCTAAATAACTCATTGGAATGATTTAAAGTTTGACTATTTATTCAAGACAACTGTAAAATGGTAATTGTTGTAACCAAAGCCATCGCTTAGTGTAGCATTTAAATGTGTGGAGAATGTTCACACAGGAGCATGTGTCCTCTCTGTAAACGGATTCATATCATGACAGTGATATTCCTGTAGACTTGTACATTTAGTTTCTTTTGCCGACTATTAGGGAAATGTTCTGATACGTGTTTGTTTCAAGTCCTGACAATTATCTTTCCTATTCAAGAACTTCGAAATACTTTTACATTATGCAAATGTGTTTTTGTAGTTGAAAGCAGAAGATGTGATCTTTGTTAGCGCAACATCAACATTAGCTTAAAGTGTTGTTGCACGTTGACTTCAGTACGAGTTCTGTGATGTTTTAGGCCTGAGGTTTTGTTTTACTTTTTAAAGTTTGCAGTTCTCATGTTGCCAACATCTCTGGTGCGAGCGGCTCCGTGCACCTCGTGTGTGAAGTGGTGACAACCTGTTTTATGTGTGGTTTTAATGTTACACTTGCACTATTTGTAAAGTCTGGAAAATACAAATGATTGAATGCCTTATTTCATCTCATGGATCTTTATTTAATAGAATGTATACTTTGAAGAATGTAGGAATGATTTCAATCAATCGCATTATATTGATATCATGAATTGATAAAGGGTTTGATCAGCGTGGGGAAGTGCTAATGTTGGTCTTTTAGCTGAAACATGTACGACGTTAATGAAATGCATTATGTCAACAAATTACACATAATTGTATTAGGTTAGTTGAAAGAAATATTAAGTTTAAATAAAAAACATTAGGCTCAACCTAACATTATTGCATTCAACTAACCTAACACACGTATGTGTTACAAGTCAGCGTTTTAGTTTTTTCAGTGTGTTTTTTAAAGGTTGTAATTCAGAGCATATCTGTAATTGAGGCCTCCACATGGCGATGCTAATCGGCTAGCTAGCAGCTAACGGCGCTAACAGCACAAACTACAACTGACAGAGCTTAAAGTGTTCTGGGAACTCATCAGGTATCGGCTGACTTTCATTTAGCTTCTTATTAGTCAAAGAAATAACTGTTAAAGGTCCCATGTCATTTCCACTGATCATGGCTCCATCGTTGAGGTCGACTAGAATAGATTCACTTTGTTCAATGTTCCAAACTCACATTGGTTTCTCACAGCATCTCTGTAGAGTCTGTGTATTCACTCTCTGTCCTACACGGCTTGTTGGAGCTCCTGCCCCCTCTCCCCGTGAGCCCACTGTGCTCTGATTGGTCGGGACGTCGCGAGGCTCGTTGCTGCGAGGAGCGGACAGGCTTTCGGGTCGGCGATACAGCGAGAACAAGCGAAACTCATCCTGAGCACACAAACACTCACAGCCGAAGTAAAAACAATAAGTGTGGCTTGATACTGAGGAAGAGAAAGGTTTCTAACACTGTGAGCATCAATCAATCAATCAATCAATCAATGTTTATTTATATAGCCCAATATCACAAATGTTACATTTGTCTCAGTGGTCTTCACAGTGTGTACAGAATATCAGTATGACAATACGACACCCTCTGTCCTCAGACCCTCTGTCCTTAGACCCTCACATCGTACAAGGAAACACCTCCGGATAAAACCCACAGTTTAAAGGGAACATGGGAGAAACCTCAGGGAGAGCAACAGAGGAGGGATCCCTCTCCCAGGACGGACAGACGTGCTATAGATGCCGTGTGTAAATTGAAAAGATAATACATTTGCAACATAGGTAGTCCAAATGTTTGGAAATGCATGTGTGTATAATAGGAAGATGAATCCACGAGGATATCCATCCAGGACTGATGATCCAGGACCACAGCCACGACTCAAGATCCAGGGCTCGCGATCCAGGACACAGGACCGCAGGATCATCCATGACTCCGGATCCCGGCGTATATAGACACCAAAAAGAAAGACATGTGGAGAAGCTGGGTTAATCGGAACATGAGAGTACACAGGTACAGACAGAGAGAAGGAAGAAGTAAGATGTCCCCCGACAAACTAAGCCTATATCAGCAAAACTAGGGGCTGAATCTAATCAGCCCTAACTATAAGCTTTATCAAAAAGGAAGGTCTTAAGCGCACTCTTAAAAACGGATAGGGTGTCTGCCGCCCGAACACAAACTGGAAGCTGATTCCACAAATGTGGAGCTTGATAAGAAAAGGCTCTGGCTCCCATTGTACTTTTAGAGATTCTAGGAACAACCAACAACCCTGCATTATTGGAACGCAATGCCCTAGTAGGCCAGTAGGGTATAATGAGTTCTTTAAGGTAAGATGGCGCCTGCCCATTAAGGGCTTTGTAGGCGAGAAGAAGAATTTTAAATTCTATCCTGTGTTCTATAGGGAGCCAGTGTAAGGCAGCCAGAACAGGAGTAATGTGGTCCCTTTTCCTAACTGGTTAGTACACGAGCTGCAGCATTTTGAATCAGCTGAAGCTACTTGACTGACTTCTTGGTACTCCCTGATAATAAAGAGTTACAATAATCCAGCCTTGAAGTAACAAATGCATGGACTAGTTTCTCTACATCGTTTTGAGGCAAGATATGCCTGATTTTTGCAATGTTACGTAGATGGAAGTAGGCGGTCCTTGAAATTGATTTTATGTGGGCGTTAAAGGATAAATCCTGATCAAATATAACACCAAGATTCCTTACAGTCTCACTGGAGGCCAAATTAATGCCATCCATAGTTAGTATATCTTTGGATAATTTGTTTCGTAGATTCTTCGGGCCAAGTACAATAACTTCAGTTTTGGTCGTGTTTAACATCAAAAAGTTTAAGGTCATCCACGTTTTTAAGTCCTTAAGGCAGTCTTGAATTTTATTTAGATGATTAATTTCATCAGGCTTGATTGATAAATATAGTTGAGTATCATCCGCATAACAATGAAAGTTTACAGAATGATTCCTTATAATATTGCCTAACGGATGCATATATAATGTGAACAAAATAGGTCCGAGCACTGAGCCCTGTGGCACTCCATGGCTAACTTTGGTTTGTGTGGAAGATTCATCGTTGACACGTACAAACTGAGAGCGTTCAGATAGATAGGACCTAAACCAGCCTAAAGCAGTTCCCTGTATGCCAACTAAGTGCTCTAGTCTTTGCAATAGGATATCATGGTCGATAGTATCAAATGCAGCACTGAGATCGAGCAAAACAAGAATAGAGACAAGTCCCTTGTCTGAGGCTATTAGAATGTCATGTGTGACTTTAACCAGAGCTGTCTCTGTGCTATGATGTGTTCTAAAGCCAGACTGAAAATCTTCAGATAAATCATTGTTTTTTAAGTAATCACACAACTGTTTTGCGACCGCTTTCTCAAGAATCTTTGAGAGGAACGGAAGATTAGAAATAGGTCTATAGTTGGCTAAAACCTCTGGATCGAGGTTGTGCTTTTTAAGAAGCGGTTTTATCACTGCTACTTTGAATGATTGTGGAACATAGCCTGATAATAAAGACATATTCATAATATTTAATAAAGAAGTGCTAATTAATGGAAAAACGTCCTTCAACAGCTTAGTTGGAATTGGGTCTAACATGCACGTTGATGGTTTAGAAGAGAGAATCATTGAATGTAATTGTTCAAGGTTTATGGCTGAAAAGCATTCTAGTTTACTATCTAGTGTAATATTAGAACTTACGTTTCCGGGAGCTGTTGATAACACTATACTGGTCAAAGGCAAGAGGTCATTAATTTAGTTTCTAAGAGTAACAATTGTATGGTTAAAAAAGCACATAAAATCATTACTACTGAGTGCTAAGGGAATAGAAGGCTCAATGGAGCTGTGGCTCTCTGTCAGCCTGGCTACAGTGCTGAAAAGACATCTTGCATTATTCTTATTCTCATCTATTAATGAAGAGTAGTAGGCTGCTCTCGCTTTACGCAGTGCTTTCTTATATTCATTGAGAGTAATATGCCAAATTAAACGAGATTCTTCAAGTTTAGTGGAACGCGATATCCTTTCAAGTTGTCTAGACTTTTGCTTTATTTTGCGGGTTTCGGCATTATGCCATGGAGCTAATCTATGTTGTTTTATTTTCTTCTTTTTCAAAGGAGCAACAGAGTCTAATTTTATTCGCAGCGCATCTGTAGCACTATCAACAACATGATCAATTTGGGGTGGTGTACATTTTGTATAAGTTTCCTCCCCTGCATGCAGACATGCTATCGAGTTAAGTATTGGTGGAATCTCTTCCTTAAATGTGGCTATAGTACTAACAGATAGGTTTCTTCTGCAGGAGCTTTTGACTAATGCTTTGTAGTCTTGTAACAGTACTTCAAAAGTTACTAAGAAATGGTCGGATAAAGCAGGATTATGCGGTTCGACTAATAGTTGCTCAATTTCAATACCATAAGTCAGAACAAGGTCGAGAGTGTGATTATAGCAGTGGGTTGGTTTATTTACACTCTGACAGAAACCAACAGAATCTAATATAGAGTTAAATGCAACAGTAAGGCTATTTTTATCATCGTCAACATGAATATTAAAGTCACCTACGATAATTACTTTGTCTGTTTTAAGAACCAAAGTTGATAACAACTCAGAGAATTCTGATAAGGATTCTGAATAAGGACCTGGTGCACGGTACACTGTAACAAATAAGATTGGCTGCAAAGTTTTCCAGGTCGGATGCGTAAGACTAAAAACGAGGCTTTCAAAGGAGGTATAATTTAAGCATGGGTTTGAGCATGGGTCTGAGGAGAGCATTTCTCCACCATCCCAACTCGTCTATTACCAGCGTTCAGGGCGCTCTATGCAAGTCAATGGGACGCCCTGATAGTTAGCCAAGGGATCCTGGTGTGTGAGGTGCTCCGCGGATTGGTCCATTGGAGTTTTACTCGCTACAGGGTGCACTTTGAGGGTTTGTGACTCTGCAGACCGTTTACATGCAGAACAACCTTCATAACACAAGGGGACGGGTAATAACCAGAAAAGCATGACATGGGACCTTTAACTGAGTCTAAACCTATGGTCTAAACCAGTGCTTCTCAAACCTTTTTCAGTAATGTACCCCCTCTGAAACATCTTCTCAGCCAAGTACCCCCTGACCGACCCCCAACATTGTTGATAGAAAAAGCCATATAAATCACAATATAGTGATGTTCCATCAGTGTAATTTATTAACTCCTTCATGCATGAATTACAACCAACTAAGGATATTTTCCCTTTTATGCATGAAAAAAAGACCACATTTTTTTAAAACAGATTTTTCCAAGGAGTTTTTCAATTGCAGTGAATCGAAATTACACATTATGAAACACTATAAAATACAATACAACCCCTTGGTGGTTCTAGGAATATGTTATATACAATTGTGTTATCTATATAACTTGTTGTACTAAGATTATTTTCGTAATCATGCATGCTATTCTTTTAATTAACTTTTTTTTTGTATCTCACGTACCCCCTGCAGTATCCCAACGTACCCCTAGGGGTCCGCGTACCCCCATTTGAGAATCACTGGTCTAAACTAGCTAGCTGGACATGTTTCTCCAACTCCATTCTTGTGTTTTAATTGCTAATCTTCCCTCAGAGGCTAAATTGTCATCACACTTATATCACGTAGCTTGGCATTGAAAATGGCATTAGCATTTATTTGGAATCAGGTTTCTGGCCATCCAAGTCAAATGTTCTTTAAACATTTTTTTTTTTTTTTTTTAAAGTTCTTCATTCCGTCCGTTCAAATCAGCTATTTCCCAACTTTTCTCTGTTCAACTATTAGCTTCCTCTGTCCTGCTGCTGGACACAAGTCTCATAAGAGTACTTAGAATCAACTACATGATAAGTGGGCTCAAAACAAAAGGACGTTTTTAAAAGTGGTCAACCCTCAACAAATGTCTATTTGATTGAATGAGAAATATTTAGAAATGTTTTGTAATGAAAATGCCAGTTTCTCATTCCATTGAATGATCTGATGACACTCTTTAGGTGTTAGAGGAGTGAGTGTGTTTTCAGTTGCAGACAAATAAATAAGAGATCTTATATCTGCAGGTTGATGTGCCAGCGCTGCAATGTAGACGGAACAAAACATGTCTTACAATCAGGTTCAAACTTCAGTAAGTTAACATTGTGTACTCTTTTCAGTCCTCAGTTTATTTGAGGGTGAATAATACTCTTTACATGACAGAAAGCTACAATTCTTTAAAGTCAGCATTTCCAAAGAGATAGAAAATAGAAATAGGAAGTGAGAAAGTCTTGCCCAATACTGCCCATAAAGGATTCTGCCTTTGGGAACTAAAACTAAATACAGATGTTTATTAGGGTTAGGTTAGGGTTTGGTACTAGTATACAATTAGTAAATACTTGTATACTAGAGCTTAATTCAAAGAAATTACAGTTTATTACAATTGTCTTTATGCATTGAGAATTAAAACCTGTTTTTGAATTTTTGTACAATTCGAATTTTTAAAATGATAGTCATTATCCAAAAGTGTCTGTATTTGGAGAAAAACACTATTCCGTATATATATATATATATATATATATATATATAGTGAGGATATCAGTGTGTTCTGAAGTATACTGTCTTATTGTATCGTCAAAAGCAATAATTGAGGAACTCCAGTGTGGGAGGCGACATTCCTCTGAGTCCAATCATTATAAGGAGATGTAAACATTGTTCCAGTGAGTCCCTCAGCGCAGACTGACAGGCTGGATGTGAGATCTGGCAGGCGTAGATTATGATACTCATTTCTAACACGCTGTAAACATGGCTGTTAGTAACACTACACTGTTTACACCCCGGTGTGTTTGGCCTACTTTACTCCTATTGTGGATCCTGCTGTGGGAAGCCGGCTGTGAAACTCAATACCAAGCAGAGGAGGGTGAGTGTTTCACATTTCATTATTTGATACAAATGTATAATCGTGTATTTAATCTCTGTGGGACATTACACTGGTTGTCAGAAAGTGGACCCTAACCCTAACCCTAACCCTAACCCTATGTTCTGACTGTTGCCTCTGCACACCCTAAACCAAAGAGTTAGTGCACAAGTACAAATAGAGTTAACTTCCCTTAGACAAAGGTATTATTGATGTTAAATTACACACAGTATTGTGTTTTTCAAAGATGATATAGTATATTGAGCGTGTTATATTATTTAGTGTAAAGGCAGTGATAGAAGAAGATCTTATGAGCAATAAAGCACGAAGGTTAACAAGAATGCTTGCAAACTTATTGAAATGACATCATCAGCAAAAGGTTAGTTTAAGCTTTTTAAGCAGCACTTTAATGTTGGAGCTGGCACACGTACGGTGTTTAGCAGATTTACTTTCCAACATGTTGCCATGTCTTGCAGTCTGTGGTTCAACCCATCATGTTTACAGTCGGAGCGGATGGGAAAGTACGAAGGATTTTTACCTGACAAAAACATGATTTTATTTATACAGGTTTTATTTACAATCCATCAATTGATCATGTGACTTCAAAAGGGAAATACATACAACATTACTATACATGTAAGATAAATAACAACCATCTTTCTTAACTTTACAAAATATTCAATAATTGTATTTGATCATTGTTAGGAAGTGTTTTAATATTTGTCACCAATAAATTGTTTGAAATGAATGATATGTCGTCTTTCTTGACCTCATTTGTTTACAGCAGTCAATTGAACTCATTCATATGTTTAAAGCGTCTTTGGGTTCAACAAAAGCCTATAGACATAAAATATGTTATTATTATTATATGTCAATTTGGACTTAACACTTAATATCTTTCCTTTAACGGAAACATTCTGTTAAGATTTCCGTTTTGTTTGTGCAAATGTTATGCAACTAAAATCAATGTTATTGCAACTGTAGAAAGAGGAAGGACCTCATAACGAAAAGCTGAAAGCATTTAGGAGATTGTTCTTGTTGTACTAAATCAAAAGAAGCCAGTACTAAAGGAAATATGTGTCCCCAAGGAATGATCCAGCTCAAATGTTACGATTTTTTATTCTTTATAGATGTTTTTTTTCTCATGAAACGCCTGTTGTCGGTTTGAAAATGTCCAGCATAATGAAACAGCGTGTTGCTTTCTCTCTCCCTGTTTAGCGGAGATCTTCCATTCTGATAAACAGAAATCATTGGGATGGAAATCCGAGCCAAACGCAGCGGTAAGACGGGATGCACATGACACATGTTTGATCATTCCAATGCTTGCTTCATGCGCAGTAAAAGGTTTAATCCGTCACTAAATAATGACGATACCAGATTGGACCCAATGTTAAATGCTAACTAGACACGTCACTGTATTTACTCGAGCTGTGTTCATCGTGGTGTGAAACCTGCCTGTTGCGTGGGGTTTACATAACCAAATATAACGTAAATCATAGGATATGAATTTGGGAATTTGACCAAGATGTCATTCAACAAGAACTCCCAGTGAACTCACTGTTCAGACAACATCATATTGGGTCGAATGATTAGTCTGCATACCTTATTCTTTATTTGCTTATTCCACTTTGTTGAGTCCCATCAGGATTGTGTGAACCTGTAGTTCTACCCTGCAGCTTTTCAGCAAGTATACATTGTTTACATGTTGTTAGTTTAGGCCTGGCCCGCCTATCAAAGTATACTGACTTCAATTATATTTGTTAATCTGTATATTAATATCATATATTCAATAGAGATACTCTCGGTATACGTAGATACGTACATATGTACTGTTCTGTTCTGTATACTTTTTGATACATTGTTGCTATGATCACATGTTTCCCACCCTGGTATCAATGCTTTATCTTATCTTCCCTAACATCCCAGTGGACTTCAGTTGACCTTGCTTCAGTCCCTGTGCTTCAAGCTTGTGCAAGGCGCATGACAAGAACTGTTTTAAGCCCGTGGATGGAGCGGAAAGATGCCCACTACATACTGATGGATATTTCCTTAGCCCAAGAAGAGCAGCCGTCTGAACAGCTGAGCCCACTACAAGTTCACTTCTTTGACAAAAACACTCCAATGACAAGGTTTCAAAATAGTTTGACCGTCCTGAATCTTAACACCTCCAGGCATTTCCCTGTCAATGCAGTCCTGCTGTCCGGGTACTTTGAGCGCAGACTAGCTCTGGGCCTGGGCCCCGTCAGAGGTACAGGCTTCCAGCTGGCCTTCTCCTACTCTGGAACATGTGTGCTGCTGACATCCATCAGACTGTACTACAGGAGGTGCCCTGACATCGTTAGCAACCTGGCCTTGTTTGAAGGGACGGGGGCCGCGTCGGGTGACCTGAGGGGCTCCTGTGTGAACGGAGCTGTGGAGGTTTCTCCTCCTGTTAGAGAGTGTGAGGCGGATGGAGAATGGGGTCCAGAGCATGGAGGATGTACCTGTAATCCCGGCCATCAAGTCATGGATGACACATGTCAAAGTACGGAGATTAACTTTTTCAATTACATTACTTTAAAATGTGCTGCTTTACTGATGACTAGAGAATACAATTAGATAGAAGACCGACCGAAGACCGAGCAGGAGTTATGTTTCCTGACTGTACGCTTCCTAAAAGCTCCACAGATCTGCTTGATGGATTTATTTACTTAGATTTATATATATATATATATGACAGCTTTAGCTCAAACGGTGTATGTCCGCCAGTGACTAACAAGACATGTCAAAGATAAATGTGATTTTTTACTTTTACACAAAATGTTCTGTTCACTATATAAAAATAAATCTAAAAAGGACAAATTAAAAAGGTCCATGTCAGAAATAATCTTTGTTCGCAATGCTTACATAAAAAATGAACTGATATATAAAACCAGGGTCATTCAAGAACCCAACCACTCTGGAATGAAGTTCCTGGGCATGCATCAGGTATTTAGATGCCCAACACACACACACACACACACACACACACACACACACACACACACACACACACACACACACACACACACACACACACACACACACACACACACACACACACACACAGGTGCTGAAGGAAGCGTCTTGAGGTAGCCCTAATACATAAGGATTCAACATCTGGGCACGGTGAACATGCACAGCAAAATGTCATTGTATTCTGAAAATAACATTATTACCACAGTAGAAGAGAACTTCTTCTTTTCTTCTTTTAAATAAAAGTTGGAGGAAAGGGATTCACTCTATCTTTTCCCACCAGCTTGCGATATGGGCTACTACAAACCAGCCAATGAGAGTGGAGTATGCCGGCCATGCCCACAGAATAGCAACACATATGGGAAGGGATCTGAGAGGTGTGTTTGTCTGCAGGGTTACACCCGCCTACCAACGGACCCTGAAGACCTCGGATGCACTAGTAAGACACACTCAGTGAGTT
This sequence comes from Pseudochaenichthys georgianus, assembly GCF_902827115.2. Taxonomy (NCBI): domain Eukaryota; kingdom Metazoa; phylum Chordata; class Actinopteri; order Perciformes; family Channichthyidae; genus Pseudochaenichthys; species Pseudochaenichthys georgianus. Next base: position 21,211,143 of record NC_047520.1, on the reverse strand, counting down.
TATGCAAATAAACTGGTGTCGATCAATATACTGTTCAACTTATGAATGGGATTTGAATGAAACGTTGACTTTTATTAAATGTATTATATCAACAGACAACAAATAATTGTATTAAGTTAGTTCAAAGCAATAATATTAAGTTGAAATAAGGTTCAACTTAATATTATTACTTTCAACTAACCTAATTCAATAATGTGAAATCTGCTGTCATAATACATTTAATAAAAGTCAACATTTGAGTTGTTTCAGTGCAACATGGCACATTTCCCCTCAATTGTCATTGATGCAGTTTATTTGATTATTACTTGTAAATCTAATGGACACAGGTTGTCTCCCTTGTTCTACCTTTATCTAATGTGATGCTAAGGACACTTATTTCATACGATTTTGCAAACTCTCCTCATGTTTTACTTCCCTTTGTCCCCCACAGAGCCGCCCTCTGCTCCGGTGAATCTCACAGCCTGTCACCATAATGACTCCGTGCTGATGGTGACGTGGGATCCTCCTCATGACCGTGGAGGCAGACAGGAAGTGATGTATGGCATCAAGTGTGAGAAGGAAGTGGAGTCCAGCCGTCAGTGGCAGGCGTGTGGCGATACTGTGGTTTTCCTGCCTGACTCAGCAGGGCTGACCAACACATCAGTCACTGTCACCGAGCTGAGCCCCCAGCACGGATACAGGCTCTCAGTGCAGGCCTGGAACGATGCATCCACCCTGGGGGGGGCTCCACCTTCATCCACTGCCACCGTCACAATCCACAGATGTATGTAAACCCAACTAAGATTTCGACACATTAGAAAGTCCAAGAAAGGCGAGGGAAATAATGAGACAGACATGTGTTAGGAAATAACAGTGTTAGGGTTCAGTTCTGGTTTCAGTTCCTAACTTTTAAGTTTTTTCCTTTGTGAGTCATTCCAGAATTGGATGACGTTCAGATGTAAAAAAAACCTTTATTTTCTCATTTTCTGTTATGTATTTGAGAAGAACAGATAGATAAATCATCACACAAATTGAGTTGGCCAGCCCAGGCATCAATGGTATATATATTTTAGAACATTACATTGCATTTAGCTGACGCTTTTATCCAAAGCGACTTTCAATAAGTGCGTTCGACCAAGAAGATACAAACTTGAAGAAAACAGAATCATACATCAGGCTTCATAGAGCCACACATTTCAAGTGCTACTCAACTGGCTATAGATAAGCCAGTCCTTTATTAGTATATAAGAGCTTTGTTAGTAGTTCTATCGCTCGAAGTGGAGTCGAAAGAGATGAGTTTTCAGTCTGGAAGGTGTGTAAGCTTTCTGCTGTCCTGATGTCAATGGGAGCTCATTCCACCATCTTGGAGCCAGGATAGCAAACCCACGTGTTTTAGCTGATGGGAACTTGGGTCCCCCTCGCAGCGAGGGTGCAGCGAGTCGTTTGGCTGATGCAGAGCGGAGTGCACGTGCTGGGGTGTACAGTTTAACCATGTCCTGGATGTAGGAAGGGCCAGGTCTTGAAGTGGATTCTAGCAGTTACCGGAAGCCAGTGGAGGGAGCGGAGGAGCGGCGTGGTGTGGGAACATTTAGGAAGGTTCAAGACCAGGCGAGCCGCTGCATTCTGGATGAGCTGCAGAGGTCGGATGGCACATGCAGGTAGACCAGCCAGGAGGGAGTTGCAGTAGTCTAGGCGTGAGATGACGAGAGCCTGGACCAGAACCTGCGTGGCTTTCTGGGTCAGCTGGGGACGCATCCTCCTGATGTTGAAGAGCGTGTATCTGCAGCAGCGGGTTGTAGCAGCGATGTTTGCAGTGAAGGACAGGTTGTTATCTAGGGTCACACCCAGATTCCTTGCAGTCTGAGTCGGGGAAACAACAGAGGGGCTGATGTTGATAGTCAGGTCAAGAGTGGGACAATATTTTCCCGGAAGGAAAAGCAGTTCAGTCTTGTCAAGGTTGAGCTTGAGGTGATGAGCAGACATCCACTGAGAGATGTCAGCTAAACAAGCAGAGATGCGTGCGACGATCTGGGTCTCTGAGCGGGGGAAAGGACAGAATTAATTGGGTGTGGTCAGCGTAGCAGTGGTATGAAAAACCATGTGGGCTAATGACAGATCCGAGCGAGTTTGTGTACAGGGAGAAGAGGAGGGGACCAAGAACAGAGCCCTGAGGGACCCCTGTAGTTAATTGACAAGGGTCGGACTCGGACCCTCTCCAAGTTACCCTGTAGGTACGGTCTTTGAGGTATGAGGTGAGGAGGGAAAGTGCAGAGCCTGAAACTCCAAGTTCTTGGAGAGTGCGAAGGAGGATCTGATGGTTCACCATGTTGAATGCAGCAGACAGGTCCAGAAGGATGATGACAGAGGAGAGGGAGGCTGCTTTAGCAGTGTGCAGTTCCTCAATGACAGCAAGGAGGACAACAGGAGAGTTGTTTAAAGACCGCACGTTCAAGTGTTTTAGACAGGAACGGGAGGAGAGAGACAGGCCTGTAGTTTATAACATCAGACGGGTTGAGAGTGGGTTTCTTTAGGAGAGGGTTTACTCTTGCCTCCTTGAGACTGTTTGGAAAGTGACCAGAAGTTAGAGAAGTGTTGATGAAATGGGTGAGAAATGGTAGAATATCAGGAGCGATAGTCTGAAGGAGGTTTGAAGGGATAGGGTCCAGAGGACAGGTGGTAGGACGGGCAGAGGTAATGAGGGTAAGAACCTCACTTGTGGCGCATTTCCACTACACGGCCTCGCTCGGCCTCGCTCGGTATGGCTAGGCCTCGTTAGTAGTGATGGGCATTTAGATTCCCTTCGGGGACACGAATCTTTTGATTCAGTTTATTTTAAAGATTCGTTCACTGATTCGTTCACTGATTCGTTCATCGGTTCGCTACGGTTCGGTACGACTTCTGATTATTTGCATGTTCGCGAACGATTCGTCTTTGTACTTAATTCGTTAAGTGAGTCTTCACTACTGCCGAAGTCCGTACAAGAAGTTTGCTGGCGTAACATTTATGATATTAAAACACATTTTACACCTCACCTTGTTGCCCCATGAATTATGCTCTGGGAATAGGCTACATATTATTTAAGAAATATAATTGGCCATTGTTAAATCTCTCATAAATGTGTGCCTGACTATACGATGTATTACAGCAGGCTAGCACGTTATACTTTCAAACCCATGCACGTACTATGTGGCCTAATTTAAATCCCAAAGCATTAAACTCCATTTGGCCGAGTTCAAAGTGAATAAAAAAAGATATCCTCTACATCGGTGACGATTTATTCATATTCTATTTACCCATCTATGTTTACTTTTAGACATTACATTACATTACATTGCATTTAGCTGACGCTTTTATCCAAAGCGACTTACAATAAGTACATTCGACCAGGAAGACACAACCTTGAAGAAAACAGAATCATATAAGTACAGCAGGTTTCATAGAGCCAAACATTTCAAGTGCTACTCAACTGGCTATAGATAAGCTAGCGGCTAAGCTAGTGGGACGCTACGGAGCCCAGCTATCCGCCCTCTGAAGCTTTTAGGGCCGACAGGGAGAGGAGAATGTCCCGCTAACGCTGTGTGTGTGTGTGTGTGTGTGTGTGTGTGTGTGTGTGTGTGTGTGTGTGTGTGTGTGTGTGTGTGTGTGTGTGTGTTTCACATTAGCAGGACGCTATGGAGCTCAGGTATCTGCCCTCTGAAGCTTTTAGGGCCGACAGGGGGAGGAGAATACAACGCTGTGTGTATTTATCGCTAAGCTAGCTGGACGCTACAGAGCCCGGTTATCCACCGTGGTAAATTTGGTTTTATATTGGACGTTGGATATTCGACACATTCGAAAAATCTATTTAACACTGGCTTCGATGGACGAATTTTTGTCAAACCAACTTCGATGTGTTAATACAAATATATATAACACAAAGCTTCTTTTATCAAAAAACCCACCTTTTGATTTTATACAATTTTTTTAATGTTAAAAAATGCTATAAATCTATTATGCGGCTTGACCTTTTCACCTACCCATGTCAAAACACATCTGATGAACTCAGCTAACTGCCCTACACTTAACACAAAGCTTTTTTTTTCAAAAAACCCACCTTTTGATTTTATACTATTTCTTTAATGTTAAAAAATGCTATAAATCTATTATGCAGCTTGACCTTTTCACCTACCCATGTCAAAACACATCTGATGAACAAAGAAAAGTACCCTCTGCATGAGAAAAAGCAAACACTCCGATTGTTAAAATGTTCCTCATCATCAAAATTGGTAACAGTTCTTTGTTTTTGTCTTTTTGACCATGTTGCAATATAGGACATAGACAGTGTTTTCAACTGTCAGTTAAAAAATATCCTCTTGCCTACTATTTCTGAAGTCCTTATATTGTATGGAAGCGATTTAGTAATATCCGGATTATTGTCGTCCTGGGGTGCCTTTCTGTTGGCATATCCTTGAAAATGCTTACATAATAATAAAAAAAAAGTAACTTTCATTACTATTGCCTGTGTCAACCTTTGGTTGATTTATGTGAAGATGTATATTTAGCAATTTTAAGTCATTTAAAGAATTCCACGTAGCCTAATCACCTTCAAAAATGTTAAGTTTTCAATATAAGGGCTGTCAAACTAAATCAAATCTGAAAATGTGCTCAAAGAGCCTGTATCAACACAATGCTACCTGTCAGGGGTACTTGGTCGAATGTTGCTACCTAGCGCTACTGAGCATGCGCACGCACTGAGCACCCCAAGCCCATGATCGAGTACTGAGGTTACCTACTGTAACCCAGCTTCTATGAGTAAATGGCGCAGCCCTCTAAGGCCATCGCTATTGGGTTATCCCTCTGCGCCCCCGCGCAGCACTGAAACACTTGTAGTCCACGCCCACCCGCTAGGCCTCGGGCCTCCTTCCGGTATAAGTAGGAAGGTGGCCCGGCAATCTGCTCCCATACAAAATAACTTTTCTTCAGCTATTCGTAGAGCCAATGGGGCCCAGCGCTTAGAGGGCTGTGCCATTACTCCTAGAAGCTTGGTTACAGTAGGTAACCTCAGTTCTATTTCGTATATGGCTTCGCCCTCTAAGGCTATCGCTATTGGGTTAAGGGCGAAGCATGATGTAGTCTGCGCTCCACTGGGTCCGCCCGGCACTAGAAGCACAGACACACCTGCTCAATAACACCCCCTGCCTGTTGTGCCATGCGTAATGGCGCATCACCGTCCCTGGAACATAGCAAAACATGCCTATCTTCCCGACGGGGTGAAGGCTGGGAACAATACATACCGGCCGCTGTGAGAAAGTAGAGGGTCCCACCTTGCCCAGCGATCAGAGAGGGGGAACAGCTGCTCTCTGCGTGTCAGACAGGTAGGAGAGCGCCCAGCTGGATCCCTGACGTCACTCACTCTGATCAGACACGACGTACAAAGTGTGTCAGAGGAAAAAGGAACATCCCTCCTATAAGAGGGAAACAGGGCCGCTCTCCGTGTGCCGAGAGGCAGGAGAGAGGCGCACAGCTGGCTCCCTGACGTCACTCACTCCGACAGGACACCCAGTACGGGGTGCGTCAGAGAGGAAAGGGAGACATCCCTCAAATAAAAATGAATACATGAACAGGGGGAAGACCAAGATGCAGCAGTGCACATATCTTCCACTGACATTCCTCCGTGCAAAGCCGTGGAGGAGGACATTCCTCTGGTGGAGTGCGCACTGATGTTCTCCGGGGGATCCACCCCAGAGGAGACATACGCCTGCGACACAGCCTCACACAGCCTCACACAGCCAGTGTGACAGCCGTTGTGCAGACAGAGGCTGCCCGATCGAGCGCTCTCTATAGTGCACAACCAGGCGCTGAGAACGGCGCCAGGCCGCCGTGCGCGCCACATAGCAGGACAGCGTGCGCCCAGGACAGAGGAGATGAGACGTGGCTTCTTCCTCCGACCTGTGTGGAGGATTAAGCAAATGAAGCCGCTGACGTCACTTCTTCTTCTTCTTCTTCTTCTTCTTCTTCTTCTTCTTCTTCTTCTTCTTCTTCTTCTTCTTCTTCTTCTTCTTCTTCTTCTTCTTCTTCTTCTTCTTCTGCTTTGGGCTTACTGGCAGGCCGCAAACCACTTCACGGCGTATACTGCCGCCCAAAGTCCCCGGCCGGAAGTCCCCGGAGTTGGGGACTGGCTTCAGTAGAAGCTGCTGGGAGTCCCAGCAGCTTCTACTGAAGCTTTCCGAGTAAATCGCCAGAACGCCGACACCTCCTCATCTCCACCGCTCCCATGTTTTATTTTGTGTTGCCATGAGTTAGTCTCTCTGCATTTATGCGCTGGGCTAATGCTAATGCTAATAATGCTAATGCGAGGATTATAAAATGGCGGCTTCACAAAACTTTTTGGGAGTTTTACGGGGCGTGGTTTGCAATCCGCCCAGCCAATCAGAAATAGGAACCTTTTTCTCCCACGAAAATCCCTGCTCTCTAGCAGGGACTGAAAAGGGGGTAAAAAGGTTCTCATGAACTCATTTTAGTACCGGCTCTTTTTGGTGTGAACGCGACAAAAGAGTTCTCATGAACTAAGTTCTCATGAACCTTTGTGGGAAAAGTACTGCGGTGTGAATGCGCCTTTTGTCAGTCTGACGCTCCAGGAAAGTGCTGCCTAAAATGGACACCAGTCCTGATTGTTGAGTTGTCAGAGCTGTGGGGCCACACCCCTTTAATTTGTTAACTCTCTGCAGCTGGTGGGCAGCAATAGGAACGATAGTTACGGCTGTAACTACGGTTCTATGAGTCCCGGATGACCAGGAGCGGGAGCGAGAACACTGTCGGCTGAGTTAGAGACGAATGCCAGATACAGCATAACCGGGAGCGGGTGCGGGAACACAGCCTTCACCAGCTACCTGCTTAACGGAAAAACAGGGCAGTTCCGCGTCTACCAGGAGCGGGGGCGAGAACACTGCCTTCACTGGTTGAGTTAGAGACGAACGCCAGATGCAGCGTAACCGGGAGCGGGTGCGGGAACACAGCCTTCACCAGCTACCTGCTGAACGGGAAGAGTAGAGTGGTGCTACTACTCGCCGAACAGAAAAAGGGATGTAGCTACATCCGCATTACCGGTAGAGGGAGCGGGAGCGAGAGCACTGCCTTCACCTAGCTGGGTAAAATAACAGTATACGCAAGACGTTAGCCGAGCGGCTGCTGCTAGCGATCAAGCAAGATCAAGTCAAATAACACACATGTTTAAGACCAGATAAGTAGCTTCTAAAGAAGAGAACAGCACAGAGCCGTAGTTACAGCAGTAACCATGGCCAGGGCTCACACGGCATATAACCGTAGTTACAGTAGTAACTATGGCCAGTACTTGCACGACTTGGAACCGTAGTTACAGTAGTAACTATGGCCAGTACTTACATGGCTTAGAACCGTAGTTACAGTAGTAACTATGGCCAGTACTTACACAGCATAGAGCCGTAGTTACGGTATTGACTATGGCCAGTACTTGCACTGCTTAGAACCTTAGTTACAGTAGTAACTGCGGCCGGTGCCTAAAAGTGTCAGCCAACGGCTGCCCACTAGACAATATAATATTGGGAGGATGAAATCCTCCTTAATGGCCATACATGCAGAGCACACAGCACACACAGTGAAGATTGTTCTCTGCATATCGTCCTAGTGCTAGGAGTCTAGTACTAGGAGCAGTAAATACAACGATATAGCGCTACTGCAACCATACCATGCATTTACCGGGAGCGGGAGCGAGATCACTGCCCTCACCGGCTGAGTTAAATAGTGAAGCTTAACCGTACATGCAAGGTGTTAGCCAAGCGGCTGCTGCTAACAATCAAGCAACCAGTCAGAACACAATGTTAAGACCAGATAATTAGCTTCTAAGAAAGAGAACAGCCCGCATAGAACCGTGCCTGGTTACAGTAGTAACCGCACATGCCACAAGATTTTCTCTGCATATCATCCTAGTGCTAGGAGTCTAGTACTAGGAGCAGTAATACAACGATCTAGCGCAACCTTTTTGACCAAAAGAGCCATTTTGCTCCTTTTTCCAAAAAATGTTTTTGTCTGGAGCCGCAAAACATATTTTATAGTTTTGTATTGTTATATCAGACAAAAACTAAAGTTTTTTTATAGCATTTATTACATGATATAAAACTGTTAACCTCTAATAAGAAACAAAGAACTCTTATAAGGAGAATTAAAAATAATACACAGGCCTACTTTAAAATAAATGAAACACAGCACTTGGGGAGTCCTCTGCACATTTGAAGGGAAAACAAATATTATTAAAATGGGCCCACTTTGAAATAAATAAAACATATAGCTGCACCCTAAAAAGAGTTAAAGGTAGGGTAGGTAAGAATGGAGAAACCAGCTAGTGCGCTAGAATTTGAAAATACACAACCGGAAAAAATATGCCTCTTCCTTCAGACTTCCTCACAGAGCCCCTCCTCCAACACACACGAACGCGCACATGACCAATGAGGGCATGAGATTAGTCTGTGCACAGATGGAAGGCTGACAGGCAGGTAGGCCATCCAGTTACTTTAGCCGAGCCGGCTCAGGTGATTGGTCGTGCTTTTTACAGCGCTACGGCTTCCAGAGATTAATTTTTGTATGTATTTATTGTCAAAGCATTTAATATATTCATTGCTATCGGGACGTTAAGAGCATTCCATGGAATATAACAAAAAGTGTTTTCTGAAATAAATTACATACCCCATTGAATTATGACTGACGATCGTCAGCTGTCTTCCTCTCCCGTGTTGTTCCTCGATACGTAAAGGCTGCATCAACTTTGACAACTTCTCTCCACATATCAAACATACCGGTAAACCAGCATCGTTTGCTGTGAAAGCAGATAACTCTGTCCACACAGAATTAAATCCTGTGTTCCTCCGGTACTTTTCTTTGATTTATCCATCGTTCGCTCATCGAGCCGGGGGTCAGGTTATTCACCTCCATGAAAAGGCGCGGGACCGGAGCAGGATGTGACGCATATTTTAGTTGACCTAATGAAAACCGTTTTGTTTTTTATTTATGTGTCACAGTATCACCTCAAAATACAAGATACGAAACATTTTCAACCGTGCAACAAAATATAAATAGTCCTACAAATACTTTTATTTTATTTCCTTCTTATTTTTGTCTAAGCTCAAGGGAGCCAGAGCAGAGGGCTTAAAGGGCCGAATGCGGCCCGTGGGCTGCGGGTTGCCGACCCCTCAGCGCTACTGCAATCAAACCCTATGCTACCGGGAGCGGGAGCACTGCCCTGAGTTAATAGTTAAGCTCAACAGCAAGGTGTTAGCCAAGCGGCTGCTGCTAACAATCAAGCGACCAAGTCAGAACACAAATGTTAAGACCAGATAATAGCTTCTAAGAAATAGAAAGTACTTACCTTACTCTCTGCATCTAAATGAAAAACGGGTTTAAAGTATGACACTCTGGGCTTTCCATAGTAAATTGAATGAGGGACGCAGCCAAAGCTGGGACTCAAATGCTAATGATAGCTCGGGCACAACGCCACAAGCAGAACTTTCAAAAGAGCATAAGGGCAACTTTATGGGAGAGGAAGCGGGAACACTGTCGTCACTAGAAAGTCTAAGCCACACAAAATAAGACGGCAATCAGGACAACTTGGCTGGGAGAGGGTGCGGGGACACAGCCATCACTAGCAACAAGCTGACACAAACCTGTCTGTCGAGGCTCTGCACAGCGCACAGCCGGCCACAGCTCCTGGAGGACGCGTTTAACGACCCGTAGCTCCGACTGTCAGTCGCGAAGCTGCACACGGCCAGCTGCTTGCAGAGAAATCCCTCAGATCAAACGTTCAAACCTGAACGCTGTAGGCTACAAAAATTTAGCCACGGTACCCTCGCGCAGCGAGAAGATGAAAGGAACAGATCCTCTGACGACACCGGCTGATATAGCCGGTGTCACGTGGGTCACAGGTGACTTTGTTGTTATTGGTACTCGAGCTGCGCATGCGCGCGATGGACATATCCAGTGCTAAAGCACCGCCTCTGGCGGGCAGTAGGGACGAAATAGAACTGGCTCACTTCACACTAGCTGGAGTCTCCATGCCTTTCTTAATGAACTTTTTAGTGACAATTTTTTCAATTACATTAACCCTAGGTAATAAAGTTATGAGGTTAACCCTGATACAGTCAATAAAGCCCTTAGTATTATACAAATGTTTAAATCAAAGTTAACCCTAAGAACCAGTTAGTTCAGTTTTAAGGTTTCTGTCAAAATAAGTTTCCCACATTTCTGCCTGAAAGTCAGATACTTTGGCTGTTTTGAGATTAAAAGCACAATTTTAATCAAACGAACTACAGAACATTTACACAGAGCACACTGAATCAGAGAAGACTAAAAACAAAATGGTACTTATCCCAGGTTCTAGAAGTCAGCAGTTGTATCCTATCTTAAATCGAGTTGCATACTATAAGATGTTTTATCTGTTGCTTTTTAACTGTGCTCAACGGTTAGCTAGAACTTTGAAATCAATAGAATCAGTTTAAAATGTTCTATTAACCTCTTGATCTAACTATAATTTAAACACAGATGTGTTCATTTTGAATTTATTTTTAACAAAAGGGTTCATTGTTGCCATTAACAAAGAAGGCAATTATTATTCTGGGAATATACAGTAAAACTTTTGGATTATGCTAAATGTAAACATTTAATTTAACTTTAGATAATAAATGGTACTGCAGTAAATGCAACTCTGTAACTGTAATTACTTTAACTATAGTAACAGGGTTGCAGATCAATGCTAATGCTAATGCTCGTTTTTACCTCAGGAATTGATGCTCGATGCAGAATATAAGGCTAATTTCAAGGCAAGAACAACATTATTAAACTAAAGAAAGTTAACTATGATTTGTATTTGTCTTATTCCGATAATATGAGTAACAGGGTTGAGTGGGTAAGAGTAGCACACTCGTTCTACAGTGAAAGGATCAGACAAATATGAAAATGAAAGGGAGAAGATGAATTGACATTGAAAATGTCCTCCTATTCTGGAATGACCCATGAATGACTTAGCTAGCTCGATGAAAGAAGGATATAACACATTCTGCCTCCGACACAAGAGAACTGAAACTATACGCAGTAACACTTTTGCTCAACACAATTAGAGGATGGGTTCGCTCACGATGGCTAAAGTTAGCTAATATTAGCATACTTTAGCTGGATGTTGTTGTCTTTTTAGCACTCTCTTGTTATACTTTGGGTTACTCTGGGTTCTGTACATGTGCACAGGCTAGCTTTGAATAACTACTGAACAAAAAGTGCATCATTGAAGTAAATAAAAGTCAAAAGTGCTGTTAATTTGAGCCACCTGAATCATTCTGTTCTGTTCCAGGGAAGGTTCCTCCTGTGGTGAGCACACAGACGCCGGGCTTAAACTTCTCAGAGCTGGCAGTAGTTCCAACAGCTTCTAAGTCCCAGAGTCGCACCTCCATGTGGATGACAATTGGTATTTTATTTGCCATCCTGCTGCTCATGGCTCTAATCCCCATTGTTGTGTGTGTCCTGCGCAGCAACTACACTAAACTCAGGTAATGGGACCGAACACGTCTTATTCTTTTGAGTACTACTTTAAAGTTATTTTTGATGAAGTGTGTGGTCATTGCTGAGTTGAGATGTTGAGAGTGTTGGAAGGGAAAGTAATCAAAATAACTACAGAATATGAGGTGTCATATGAAATGACAAAGCTTTATAATAGGCCATAGATAAGTTTCTTAGTGCCTTCATTGTGAGATACTTTCGCACATGAGGAGATCAATGTGAGGAAAGATTTATGTGTAAAATTACAAAGGTAATAGGTGAAATTGTTCCATATTAAAACTTTACTTTCAGCTCAAAAACGTACTTTGTCAATAAGATGGTGGATAGTTTTGCACAAAAAGAACCCACTAGTGATAAAAACGAGACTGCTCAAACGGTAAGGATTAGGTTAATGTTATTCAAGCAGTTTAAATTGCATTTAGAGTTGACTTTGACTCGGTTACAGCTAGAGCTACAATACAGGCTGATGACTTGGCCTGTAAAATGTATCATGAAAAAGAAAGAACAAAATCCCCAAAAGGTAGACCAAATATATATTTTTATAAATCCCATGTAACATATTAATAAGAAAGCATTCTGAAAGTTTATTAAAGTAATCTCAGCCAGTATACAACACATCTAAGATGATGAACTTTGAACTTTCCCATCAGGCATGTATCAAATATCAAAATGATCTCCAAGAAGTATTTTAACTACACACCAGTCAGTGGTTTAATGTGCATTCATCTTGAACATGTGTATGAAAGCTGACCATCGTCAGTTTTTGCAATAACTGTCAGTGTGCACCAGAGGGAGCTCCACTCACTGAGGACTGCTCAGCAGCATGCTGGGGAGACATGGAAGGGCTTAAAAAGCTACTTTGCTGTCAAGGACAAAATACAACCAAAGTTACACGATGAGAGGCTTTTGTTTAGTAAGCATTCTGGCTTGGTGGACCTTGGATTAGAAAATATATCTAAAAAGGTACTGTGGCAAATTACTACCTAATTCAAGTATATTATAATATTGTCTGAAAATCTCAATTTATTCTAGTAATACTCAAATGAATATATCAACGTTGTTTTACTACTAATGAGATAAAATTAGTAGTTAGGATGCCCGTTTTTCTTAGCAAGGAGTTATGATGACTAAACTGTCAAGAAAAATGTATTGACAATTTAAAAGAAAGTTCTAATGTTGCTGCAGGTCCGACCAGGATGTGGAGCTTCTGCCAATGAACGCTGGAGTTTCCTACAGACTTCAGCAGGAGGAGGAAGCTGAACCTCAGCCGGCCAGCAGTGAGTGTCATGTTCAAATGTTATGTTTATTACATGAAGGGTATCGCACAATACTTAGGACACAACTCTAATCCCAAACAAATAGCATTCCAATAACCATCCACACAAAGGACAAAGCATGAGTAAACATATATATAATGTTGTTTGTGCTGCCGACACATGTTCTTTATCCCATAAAATGTTCTATTTTTTTGTATGGATAAACTTGATAGCCCGGCACAGCATTATCATTAGCAAACACAAAATTAGTCATTACACAAACACGGTAAAATAACAAATGTACAGAATTCCTTCACAACATTTAGCCTATTTTAGATGTCAATTATTTCAAGTATATGTATATGGGTGTGTATAAGGTCTTGTAGCCCCCCCAATGTAAACAACCCACTTCGTTTATGAATTAACGCTAATGACTAAAGTCTGAACTTTTACTAACTGTAATTCATTTAATTCATTATGTCAAATTGTACACATGTGAACTTAGGCAAAGAATTTCCTTTATGCTGGTATTTGATAAAAATACAGTCTCTTCCTGTTTTAAGAGATTTCAGATTTCAATGTGCAGTTACTTTGAGTTTACTCCTTTGTGTTCCCTTTAGTTTCAGTGGTGGGGGTGGTCCAGATGGTGGGGGTGGTCCAGATGTTGGAGGCGCTCGGCGGCAGCATGCTGGACAGTCTGAAGGAAGTCCTGGTGGAGAGGGAAACACTCACCCTGGGGAAGGAGCTCGGCAAAGGTCGGTTCATGATGACTCAGCAACAATTATGGAGACTTTGAATGCAGGGCCACCATTTGCAAACTGGAAACAGGGTGAATAATACTGTGGATGTCTCGAACACTTCCTACAGTTCAGTGTTAAAGCAGCCTAGCTCACTTTCACACAGGAGAGCAGAGTCCCACATCCAGCAGTGAGTTCTTCCTAAAAAACAAAACCTTAACCTCCATCTTTTTCCAAAATGTTAGAAAAGGGTTTTAGTTTTAGTATGATTGTTTCCTACCCTGCAGCATAGATAATGTAAGTGTTGAAAGGCTGCAATGAAAATAAGTTTAGTGTAATAAATAAATCGACCCACTATCATTTTCAGGGTTCAGTAGGCCAAGTAAAATAAGATTGATTCTGATTTTAAGATCATGGTGATGTGGTGATGGTATATTCATATATACATATATGAAATACATAAACCATTAATCATCACCACATTTTATTAAACGTTGCTTTTTATTGCTAAGCATATTGTCATTATGTCCACTACTTTAAGTTGTAGTGTAAAACCTTGGTTATGTACTGTGGAAAGTTCATTAAAATGATTTTTGATAGTAAAGATAAATGTTGCAGATAGAGTCTAATCTGACTCTACAGATTAAACACTGATTTCAATTCACGGTAGAAGAGAAGTCAGAACATTACCAAAGTCATGAAGATACATAATCTAGCAACCCCAAAAGTTTTCCTAATCCATTTAGTAGATGTAGAAGTATTTCAGTGAAGGACTGAACACTTTGACCTTCTAATTGCACTAGAAGTGAAGCGATGTTATGGTGATCCATCCAAATGCTGTCAAATCTTCCGTTTTGAAAAAAGAAAAGAAGTATTTTACTTGGGAATAAAACTGTGTGTTAAAATCATGACTTCCTGTGTGTTCTCCAGGAGAGTATGGATCAGTCTATGAAGGGGTCTTCTCACCAGAGGAAGGAGGGGACATGAAGGTGGCTGTGAAGACCATGAGAGGTGGGGACTGAAATTAACCCTTTATCTAAACTCAATTGTACTTCTACTTATTTTGTGTTTTTATTCTCTGTCCTACAAATCCAGTTGGAATCCACAGCCAGGAAGACTTGTATGACTTTCTGAGAGAGGCAGAGATCATGAAGACCTTTGATCACGAGAATGTGGTCAGACTCCTGGGTAAGAAACCACCTAATGTTTCCTATCGGACTGTGATACTGTGTTTCTTCAGAAATGATTAGGACACATCAGTAGTAGTAATGATACTGTTCCAATCACATTAGTATGCATGAAAAAGTGACAGATGGACACGCCCCCAATTATGCAAATGAGCTAAGCCCCGCCTCCCATTGTGAGATCCTTTGATGTGATTGGGTACAATTATGTTAATGAGCTAAGTCCCGCCTCCCATTGTTCGAGATCCTTTTGATGTGTGTTATAACAGGTAGGTGTGAAATGCCCTCCTGTGTAGTGCCTTTGTTGTTTAGTTCTTTGATGTATTGATTAAGATAGTCTCTTTGAAGTTATGTTGTCTGGCCCCTGTCCCCTCACACCCCTTTGTAGTCTAGTCCTTTGATGTGTGTTATAACAGGTAGGTGTGAAAAGCCCCCCTGTGTAGTGCCTTTTGTTGTCTAATTATTTGATGTGTTGATTAAGGCAGACTGTTTGAAGTTATGTTGTCTGACCCCTGCCCCTCAGAGCCCTTTGTTGTCTAATCTAATTAGCCTTTGATGTTTGCCCTTTGATGTGAGGTGTTATAACAGGCAGGTGTGATTTCACACTGGTAAAAGCCTTTGATGTTAATCTAGGTGTCTCTTTGAAGTTATGCGTGAGACTGTCTACACGCCCCCTCCCAGCCTCCCCCCTTTTCTCCACCCCTTCCTTATGGCTATGACGCCAGCAGATAGTGGGGGTGGAATTAGATGAAGATAGAAATACACTCAAACTAAATTAAAAAAGACAGTCATTTCCACTTACCAAGTCACCTTTCAAAAAAGAAAAATGGCAAGAGACGCCTCGAATGGGGTTTAATCAGCCTGTGACAACTTACCGCCACCCGTCCGGAGCGCCAGTCAAGAAACGAATGCAGCAGCAGTGCGGGGTTCAGACGCCTACAGCCGAAAGATCTGTGCACAAACTTATCTTGTGCCCTCTTTTGGTCATGTGAGCGCTTAATGGTAGTTTGTGATTTTGAGGCTATGTCAGTGAAACAAGGCTGTTATGAAACATTTGAAAGATTTATGCTTAACTCTCTCAAAAAGTTACTGAAATATACACTTTTCTTTTTAAAAGCTGACCACTACCATGAAAGTACTCTGTTTTATTAGATTCCGTAAAGCATCTGACTCTTAATGGCAGTTTGTGACTTTAGAGGCTATGTCAGTGAAACAAGGCTGTTTTGAACATTTGACAGATTTATGATTAATTCTCTCAGAAAGTTACTGAAAGATACACTATTGTGTATAAAAGCTGACCACTACCATGAAGTACTTTGTTTTAGTAGATTTCGTCAAGCATATACACTTTTGTGTATAAAATCTGAAAAGTAGATAATGAAGTAGACTTTGTGTCCGTAGATTTCGTTAAGTTTCTGACTCTTAATGGCAGTTTGTGATTTTGAGGCTATGTCAGTGAAACAAGGCTGTTTTGAAACATTTGACAGATTTATGCTTAAATTCTCTGAGAAAGTTACTGAAAGATACACGTTTGTGTATAAAAGCTGAAAAGTAGATAATGAAGTAGACTTTGTGTCCGTAGATTTCGTTAAGAATCTGACTCTTAATGGCAGTTTGTGATTTTGAGGCTATTTCAGTGAAACAAGGCTGTTTTGAACATTTGACAGATTTATGCTTAAATTCTCTGAGAAAGTTACTGAAAGATACACTTTTGTGTTTAAAAAGCTTAAAAGTAGATAATGAAGTAGACTTTGTGTCCGTAGATTTCGTTAAGATTCTGACTCTTAATGGCAGTTTGTGATTTTAGAGGCTATGTCAGTGAAACAAGGCTGTTTTGAACATTTGACAGATTTATGCTTAAATTCTCTGAGAAAGTTACTGAAAGATACACTATTGTGTATAAAAGCTGACCACTACCATGAAGTACTTTGTATTAGTAGATTTCGTCTAGCATCTGACTCTTAATGGCAATTTGTGATTTTGAGGCTATTTCTGTGAAACAAGGCTGTTTTGAACATTTCAATCAATCAATCAATCAATCAATCAATCAATGTTTATTTATATAGCCCAATATCACAAATGTTACATTTGTCTCAGTGGTCTTCACAGTGTGTACAGAATATCAGTATGACAATACGACACCCTCTGTCCTTAGACCCTCACACCGTACAAGGAAAAACTTCCGAAGAAAACCCACAGTTTAAAGGGAAAAATGGGAGAACCCTCAGGGAGAGCAACAGAGGAGGGATCCCTCTCCCAGGACGGACAGACATTTGACAGATGTATGCTTAATTCTCTCAAAAAGTTACCGAAAAGATACACTTTTGTGTTTAAAAGCTGACCACTACCATGAAAGTACTCTGTTTTATTAGATTCCGTTAGGATTCTGACTCTTAATGGCAGTTTGTGATTTTAGAGGCTATGTCAGTGAAACAAGGCTGTTTTGAACATTTGACAGATTTATGCTTAAATTCTCTGAGAAAGTTACTGAAAGATACACTATTGTGTATAAAAGCTGACCACTACCATGAAGTACTTTGTTTTAGTAGATTTCGTCAAGCATATACACTTTTGTATTCAAAAGCTGAAAAGTAGATAATGAAGTACTTTGTGTCCGTAGATTTCGTTAAGATTCTGACTCTTAATGGCAGTTTGTGATTTTGAGGCTATGTCAGTGAAACAAGGCTGTTTTGAAACATTTGACAGATTTATGCTTAAATTCTCTGAGAAAGTTACTGAAAGATACACGTTTGTGTATAAAAGCTGAAAAGTAGATAATGAAGTAGACTTTGTGTCCGTAGATTTCGTTAAGATTCTGACTCTTAATGGCAGTTTGTGATTTTGAGGCTATTTCAGTGAAAACAAGGCTGTTTTGAAACATTTGAAATATTTATGCTTAACTCTCTCAAAAAGTTACTGAAAGATACACTTTTCTTTTTAAAAGCTCACCACTACCATGAAGTACTCTGTTTTATTAGATTCCGTAAAACATCTGACTCTTAAGGGCAGTTTGTGATTTTAAGACTTTTTACAGACACTCGGCAGATTTATGTGTAAAGATTTCGTTAAGAATCTGACTCTTAACACACCATCCCCCCGAGAGCCAAACATACTCAGCCCCTTTTTAACGCCCTCCCCCTGCAGCAGCTCAGGTGTGAATCCCCCATACAGAATGTCAGTCACTGTGTACAACTTTTTAGTGACACTCTGCAGATTTGTGTGTAATTCTCTCACAAAGGAACTGTAAGATACACTTTTTATGTATGCAAAACCTTAGACATTTCTGAAAATAAAATACTTTATCTGAATACATTTTCTTTAAAAGCACTTTTTTGAAATTATTTATTTATTATTTCATTGGAGCAATCCAGTTTTGTTGACATCAATGCTTTATTCTCTTTTCTTGTGTTACTAAGATACTTTTAGTTACACTTTAATGGATGCAAACCTTTTTAACCGGGTAAAATATTCATTAATTTGTAAGGAATTCGTTTTCTTTATGTCTCTCTAAAAGGCAAGTTTGTGATTTTAATACTGTTTCGATGAAACACAGCAGTCTTGATAACTTTACATGACTAACATTACTTTTCTAAATATATGTTTTTTAGAGGCGTTACTTTGATTTCTTTCATGTTATTTTAAACACAACATTACTTTTTTCATATTTTTTCAACATACTGTGATATTTAGTTTTTTTGTCTTTCCTTCCTTTTTCCATTATATTTTTGGAAAAACTACATAGTGATTTCTAGCAAAATACAACATGCAACTAATACATTATACAATATTTTCAACACAATATACTTGTACCTTTTTAAAAAAAAAATGTATAGGGCTTCAAGATATTTTGCATGTCATGCATAAACACGGTGTCATCTTTCTTGAAACTGACGTGCTGTCCGTTTTACAAACAAGTTATGTTTTCTGCTTCTTCATCCTCTGAATTTTCCTCCCCCGTCCCTCTTCCTTCGCCCCTCACAGAGAGTGTCTTAATCAACATATAGATTAACATCCCATGCTTATCTCAAATCCTCACACCAAAGGCCAACTCCAAACGTGTGTGTGTGTGTGTGTGTGTGTGTGTGTGTGTGTGTGTGTGTGTGTGTGTGTGTGTGTGTGTGTGTGTGTGTGTTGTTCTTAAAGGTAGGGGTAGGTCATTTTGGAGAAACCATCTCGAGTGAGCTAGAATTTGAAAGTACACAACTGGGGGGAAATCTGCCACTTCCTCACAGAGCCCCTCCTCCAGCACACATGAACGCGCGCACATAACCAAAAGAGGGCACGAGATAAGTTTGTGCACAGATCTTTCGGCTGTAGGCGTCTGAACCCCGCACTGCTGCTGCATTCGTTTCTTGACTGGCGCTCCGGACGGGTGACGGTAAGTTGTCACAGGCTAATTAAACCCCATTCGAGGCGTCTCTTGCCATTTTTCTTTTTTGAAAGGTGACTTGGTAAGTGGAAATGACTGTCTTTTTTAATTTAGTTTGAGTATATTTCTATCTTCATCTAATTCCACCCCCACTATCTGCTGGCGTCATAGCCATAAGGAAGGGGTGGAGAAAAGGAGGGAGGCTGGGAGGGGGCAGGTAGACAGTCTCACGCATAACTTCAAAGAGACACCTAGATTAACATCAAAGGCTTTCACCAGTGTGAAATCACACTTGCCTGTTATAACACCTCACATCAAAGGGCAAACATCAAAGGCTAATTAGATTAGACAACAAAGGGCTCTGAGGGGCAGGGACCAGACAACATAACTTCAAAGAGACTATCTTAATCAATACATAAAAGAACTAAACAACAAAGGCACTACACAGGGGGGCATTTCACACCTACCTGTTATAACACACATCAAAACGATCTCGAACAATGGGAGGCGGGACTTAGCTCATTAACATAATTTTACCCAATCACATCAAAGGATCTCGCAATGGGAGACGGGACTTAGCTCATTTGCATAATTGGGGGCGTGTACACCTGTCATTTTTTCATGCATACTAATGTGATTGAAACAGTATCATTACTACTACTCACATCCACTTCCTCTCCCGTCCCACAAACCATTGCAAGCTGGTTGTTGGTATTTGCACTGAAAGGCAGGTTCATTTTCACTCTGTTGGCCGTGTTCATACACAGTTCTGAATCAGAATCAGGATATCTTTAATGTCATCAAACATAGGTGCATAACATTATTTTGTTGGCATCCCTCACTGCAGTAATGGAAATAGTCACAAATAAATAAAAGCAGTGATAAAAGCAGAGGTAGCAGCAATGACAGTGCACTGCAATGAGACGGCACTTTTTTTAAATTAAACGTCAATGTACAGTTACACATTTCACAGACTGTAACATTTAAATATACAAAGCTACAACAGTTTTAATATAACTGTGTTCATAAAAAAAATGCTTAAAGTAACTAACGTCACATAGTTCTGTTCTGCCATTTAACTTAGGTTAAAAACATGTTATCGATATTTAGTTTCTCTCTTGCACTGCGTTTGATGTTGACAAGTATTGAAATAATTTTCTTTATGGTTTATATTTAGGCCAACTTAAATCATCTTTATTTGAAATACATTTATTTTTTAATGCAGTTGATGGAAACCTGAATAAAAAAATATATACACTTTGCTTTTGATTAATGTATTAAGCTTAAACAGCATTTGTAAACTATTGCTGTTGCTACATCTTAGATATTAAATATCTTGGTCTCTTCTTTGCTAAGGTGACATTGTTACATACACTTAAAGGTGGGGTAGGTCACTTTGGAGAAACCGGCTCGAGGGCGCTAGAATTTGAAAATACACAGCCGAAAATAATCTGCAACTTCCTTACAGAGCCCACTTTTAAGTAAAACACACGCACACAATTCTTTATTATTCCGCTGGGTTATTTTGCACTGCTTCTTCTCCCACATTGAACATCGCAGAAACTCCGTTCAAACATCAAAACGTTCAGCTCGGTCGGGAATCGATGGCTATTACTTTTATCATTCATAACTTTCATAATTCCAGAGATACATCCCATAATTCATCATATTTTTAACATGGAAGTCAATGGAGAAATTCTTCAGACTTCAACAATCTTCATGCAACTTCAACTGCTAACTGTTCATTCATACTTTCACTCAGAAACCTCATTCCAACTTTAAAATGTCACACATCTTTCTGACATTATTCCTGTAACACAACTTTTAAATACGATTATTTCTTTTACAGATATGTAAACAAATATATATGTATATACAGAAAAAATATACTTTTCTGTATATCAACAAAAAGTGTATCTCGAGCCAGTTTCTCAAACTTACCTACCCCACCTTTAACAAACCTGTTACAAATGTGTTGCTCAACACATTTGAGCCTTTGCCACATTTATTTGATCACCATGGAAACCTTTGATCTCTGGACACCTCGTTAGCTCAAATATAAACACCTGTGTAATGGAACACGATGATGTCATAACTCCAACTGACATGCTCAGAGCAGCAGACTTCAGATAATGGTTAATGGTCCTGCCCTCAACAGCTCTACGTCAAATCTGAGATCTCACCATAGGCTGTTGCCATGGAAACGCATCCCTCGCCATAAAACACGATGTCGCTGTAGCTCCAATGGACACGGTCCGGTCGTCCCACAATCTTCACCTGTATATCACCGGTCCATGCCTCAACAGCTCTACGTCAAATCTGACATCTCACCATATGCCGTTTCCATGGAAACGCATCCCTCGCCATAAAAGACGATGTCGCTATAACTCCTATGAAAATGTTCAAAAAGTGCTCAAACTTCACATGTGTTAACAGTCCAGCTGTGAAGACATCTACGGGACAGTTTTGAGATTTTTTCAAATGCCATTGCCATGGCAACACAATGCTTGCCATGAAACACGGTTTTCTCATAACTTCAGTGAAAATGCTCCAAACGGCCCAAAACTTCACAGGTTTGGTAACGATGCAGCCATCAACGCATCTAAGCGTATTATGGGACGTCCCCAGCTGACCCAGAAAGCCACGCAGGTTCTGGTCCAGGCTCTCGTCACCTCACGCCAAGACTACTGCAACTCCCTCCTGGCTGGGCTACGTGCATGTGCCATCCGACCTCTGCAGCTCATCCAGAATGCAGCGGCTCGTCTGGTCTTCAACCTTCCTAAATGTTCCCACACCACTCCGCTCCTCCGCTCCCTTCACTGGCTTCCGGTAACTGCTAGAATCCACTTCAAGACACTGGTACTTGCTTACCATGCTGCGAATGGATCTGGCCCTTCCTACATCCAGGACATGGTTAAACTGTACACCCCAGCGCGTGCACTACGCTCTGCATCAGCCAAACGACTCGCTGCACCCTCGCTGCGAGGGGGACCCAAGTTCCCATCAGCAAAAACACGTGGGTTTGCTATCCTGGCTCCAAAATGGTGGAATGAGCTCCCCATTGACATCAGGACAGCAGATAGCTTACACACCTTCCGGCGCAGACTGAAAACTCATCTCTTTCGACTCCACCTCGAGCAATATAATTACTAACAAAGAACTGCTAACAGAGCACTTATATACTAATAAAGGACTGGCTTATCTATAGCCAGTTGAGTAGCACTTGAAATGTTTGGCTCTATGAAACCTGATGTACTTATATGATTCTGTTTTTTTCAAGGTTGTGTCTTCCTGGTCGAATGTACTTATTGTAAGTCGCTTTGGATAAAAGCGTCAGCTAAATGCAATGTAATGTAATGTAATGTAATGTAATGTAATGTCATCAAATGCCGTTGGCATGGCGACAGATAATTCACCATCAAGTTAGTTCAAAAGTTTGCAGTTCAAATATTCTGCTGCTTTTCCAAGCCTTTTTACTTTCTGTTCTTCTCTCATCACACATTCAAGTCCCCAGTGTTCATGTATCATTTCAATCTAAATTCTTCACTTTCTTTTTACACATTACATTTCAGCATAGCAGTTTAGCGTCAGCTTTTCAGCATAAAGCATTCCTACTAGCAATCTCTTCAGGAATTGCATTCTCTAGTTGTTATTGATATTGTTTGTATTTGCATTGCATTTGATATTGAGGTAATCACAGAGTTACCAGTTTATATTACTTTTATATTTTGATACTCAGATTATGTTACTGACTACATTTTTTATATGTAACTAGTTGTTGTAACAGATTACATTTTCAAAGTAGCCCTCCCAACCCTGGTAAAGGTTCATCTATTGTACCAAGAGACAGTTTTTTTTTCTCTCCTCTGCAGCAGTAGCGACCTTGTGAAATATGTGTGTGTGATTGTGTGCGTGTGTGTGATTGTGTGTATGTGTGTGTGTTTCATGCAGGGGTGACTCTACAGAGAGAGCAGGACTCTCCTCTGCCGGTGCCCCTGGTCATCCTGCCGTACATGAAACATGGAGACATGCGCCGCTTCCTCATCGCTACACGATACGGAGACATTCCTATGGTGAGGCTGGCAGCTCATGTATGCACATCAAGGAGAAAATTGCAACACCAGCACTTGCGAAAATATACAGTATTTTTGTAGAGTTTGCCATCCTTTAAATTGGTTTCATATACAATAACATTGTAATTAAGTAATTGCCGAAATACAACATGTTAACATTGGTTCTTACTTGTTCATAACACACACCAATAGTTAAACTCTGAGACTAGAAAAAGGGTTCAATGAGACATCACTCATTCTTTCAAATTACGTTTTACAGTGACATGTCACTAAGACAAAAAGAAAATATTCCTGCAATATTTTTATTTTGTCATTGGAAACTATGACAAAATAATGTTGCAGACTTTTTTCAGGGAGAATAACAATATTATAACTCAATAAAAATAAGCCTTTGACAAAGAAAACACTTTGATTAAACCCATATAAATTAAGCAATACAAGGGAAGACACTCAAATGGACATATAAGCATTATAAAAATAAAATATTTAAAAGCTTAATTAGTCTGCAAACTCACTGGACTGTACAGTACATTTACTCAAGTACAGTACTTACAGTATGTACAATTTTGAGAGACTTGTACTTTACTTGAGTATTTCAAATGTTTTGTTTTTCTACTCCACTACAGTTCAGAAGTACATGGTGTACTTCTACTCCGCTACATGTATTTAATACCTCTAGTTACTTCACAGATGTGGATGAATGATGTGAAATCTAATCAAGTGTTGAATCAGACTGTAGTTCCACCTGGAGTAAATCCACCAGCTACCCTGCAGTCTACAAAGTACTTCAAACTAGCTGCACCTTCACCAGCTTTAAGAACACTTTCATGATCAATCATTATAAAACACATATATATATTATTCTGAAATGGACCAATCTGCACAACGACTACTTTTACTGTCGCTACTTTCACTATATTTTGATGAGAATACTTTTCTACTTTTACTTAAGGAACATTTGCAGGATGCAGGACTTTCACTGTAACAGAGTATTCCTACACTCTGGTACTTCTCCTTTTACTCAAGTACAAGACCTGAGTACTTCTACTTTTACTCAAGTACAGATCTGAGTACTTCTACTTTCACTCAAGTACAAGACCTGAGTACTTCTACTTTTACTCAAGTACAGATCTGAGTACTTCGGCCACCTCCGCCCACACCCCAACATAAACATGTTTACATCTGCACATGTGTCTGTTCAGAAATGTTAAAAACAACCCCCCCCCCCCCTCAGTTTGTGCCCCACCAGAGTCTGCTGCGCTTCATGGTGGACATCGCGGGGGGGATGCAGTATCTGAGCTCTCAGGGCTTCCTGCACAGAGACCTGGCTGCACGCAACTGCATGTGAGTCCATCAGAGGGAGACATTGAGGGGGGGGGGGGGGGGGGGGGGGGCAAATGAATGACTCCTTGTTCACATATGACTGTGACTCTGTCCTTTAGCCATTGGTATTCAACCATGGCTTGTGTCTCGGGAGGAAGCTGATCAAAATATCACGAAAGTAGACTGAGGCTTTAGAGGAGAAAGTGTATTAGCACAAATAAAAAAAACTGTTTATCAGAACTGTATTTGATGTTATTTTATCCTATACTCCAGAAAGCATTGTTCAGAAGAGGATTAGGACCATATGAAAATATTTTTTTGGGATGGGCCCAAAAGTAAAAATAAATAAATGGAGTTCTGAAATTCAGAACTTCCGAATTTTAAGTATTTTTCCTGAAATGTCCCCCACATTTTTTTTACTGGCACTAATCCTCTTCCTGCCTAACCTAAAGCATGTTTTGTATCCATAGGCTGGGCGATGACCTGCGGGTGTGTGTGGCTGACTTCGGCCTGTCCAAAAAAATGTACAGCAACAATTATTACCGCCAAAAAGTGGCGATCCGTGTGCCAATCAAGTGGATGGCGATGGAGAGCCTGGCTGAGTCCCTGTATACCACCAAGAGTGACGTGGTGAGTTCAGGCCTCACGGGACATCGCTTCATTAGACACATGATTAACAGCTGTGAAAGAAAGATAAAAGATTCGATTAGATATTGATCCCAATTTGTAATTTATTTTTAAGAGAAGACATGGCACAGAAGTAAATCAAATGAAAAACAATAAAGATATACATATTAGAAGTAGAATATAAACAAAATAAGCAAAACAGTGAATATATACGTATCAATAATGAAGGATAAATATGTATAGAGTATATATAATGAATATACAATATAAATGTACCAATATAATTGAGGGCAGTGTACATTATGCTTGTCCAGCCTGTCAATCTCACAAAATGGAAATATTGAATACATTTACATTTAAGTTAGCAGAATAATTACAATTTGAAGGTAAATCCTCAAGGGACCACCTTAAAACGATATATACAAATGAGTGAATTAGTGATTTGAGAAGGGAACAACGGATTAGGATCAAAGAGCAACTCAAGAACGCTATGGAGCAGTGAGTTGCTGTGAGAAAGTAGAGACTGGACTCTCATTCCTGGAATGTGATCTTTTCTCAATGTCTTACCTGTATTTGTCGTCCCTACCCTCTCAGTGGTCCTTCGGGGTGACCATGTGGGAGATTGTGTCCCGGGGAAGGACTCCCTATCCTGGAGTGAGCAACCACGAGCTGCTGGAGCTGCTGCTGTCCGGACACAGGCTCAAACCCCCCCAGGACTGTGACCACAAACTGTGAGTTCCTCGCCGGTTCAGCTTCAGGCTATTTGTTGGTACCCGTAGTTAGATTTGGGTTGCAGA
Organism: Pseudochaenichthys georgianus; assembly: GCF_902827115.2. Taxonomy (NCBI): domain Eukaryota; kingdom Metazoa; phylum Chordata; class Actinopteri; order Perciformes; family Channichthyidae; genus Pseudochaenichthys; species Pseudochaenichthys georgianus. The sequence continues at coordinate 21,185,245 of NC_047520.1, read as the reverse complement.
TAAAAAGACAAGGGATTTACCCTGACACACATTCTGAAAACAACACATACAACAGACACATCTCTAATAAAAGTACACCCTGCTCCGTCACAACTCAAAACATTTAAAAAACTCTAGTAAAACTACTGTATGGGCATTTGTAGTTGATAAATAGGTATCTGTGTGACACTGCTACTACTTATTCCTCTGTGCGATAGCTGCTGGAATAAAGGTGTTTTTATACCGCTTTGTACTACACTTTGGACAACTAACCTCCTAAAGGAGGAAGCTTAAACTCTGAGTGCAGAGGTGGGGGGGAGTCATCATTCATTTAGAGCTGGATAACCACTGTGACTGTCACTCCAGGTTCAGCTGGTTCTCACCAGTCAGTCTGCTGGACCACTTTATGATCTGAGTGTCGGCTCTTTAAAGGCAGGTTACCAAAGCATGACATTAAAGATAAGAACAGAATTGACTCAATAAAAGCAAGATAAACATGATCATCATGGTTTTGTCAATGTTAAAATAGGACAGTTTCCTAAGACAATACAAAAGCAGGTGACACCTTTTGCACACAGCTTCACAATTTGATTCAGAGCTCAATTTTTTGTCAATAATTGTCCTGAGATATTTGTATGATTGCACAAATTCCACTTTCTGATTTACGATGGATAGACTTCATGTAGGTGGGGGATGTCAATGAACATGTTCAGTTGTAGATAGGACTCCTCACACCACCTGACAAAGTGGTCGATGACAGGGCCGTGGCTGGTCTCATTATCCTGGAGCCTACTAACAATGATATCATCTGCATACTCTAAATCAGGCATGGGCAAACTAAGGCCCGCGGGCCATATACGGCCCGTTGGGCTTTTTAATCCGGCCCGCCGAATATTGGTACAAAATTGTCCAAATTATAGTAAAGTCGCATTCATTTTGTATGTGTGTGTAACTTGTAACCCAGTGTGTTAAGAGATTCTGAAAGTTTCAGAAAAAAAGATGTTCTCTCTTTTATTCCTGATCCATTTCTATAAAAACCTGTCAGAAAATGAGCTGATCAGATTTTGGCCACTTTGTGATGTCACAATGTTTTTTTGGGTTGTGCAATCATTAGCCAATAACCAACCAAGGTAACCCCCCCCCCCCCCACACACCTTATCACCTGAATCTCCTCCTAGAGCACCATTGTGTTTTTTCAAACCAATCACTTCTCAGAGGGGCGTGGCCAGCAGCAGCTCATTAGCATTTAAAGCTACAGATACAGAGTCAGCACTTTTGGAACATGGCTGAAACAGAGGGGATTATGGGATGCTGCAATGATCTGTCTGTTATTACAGCCAAACACTTCAGAGACATGTTCTGTATATATCTGAGACCTATAATATAATGTTGAAGAAGAGTATAATAGGGGACCTTTATACAATTGCGATAGAACATATTTGTGTGAATCAACAATATGCATAGTTGTATATACCCTGCCTCCTCCTTCGCCCCACCATCACAGTTACGAGGTGATGCAGAGCTGCTGGCACGAGGACCCGAGCCTCAGGCCTGGCTTTGGGGAGCTGTGTGAGACACTGAGAGCTCTCCTGTCAGAGCTGCCGGAGCTGGAGGCCAGCCAGGAGGAGAGCTACATCAACCACGGCCTGGAGGTGGCTGCTGCTGCTGCTGCTGCTGCTGCCTCTCAGGAGACACACACTGAATGTGGGGGGAGATGCGAGAATGTGTACCTGCCTACTCCTCTGGGTGCTGCTGCTGCAGCCAGAGAGGAGGATGAGGAAGTAGCGGATGGCTACCTTAAGTATATCACTGGCTCTGCAGTTAAGGGGGATGATTACGACTAAAAAAGACAATGTTTAAGATACAACATTATAACTGAAACTCTCATTAACTGTGTTTGTATAAAATGCTCAGGGGCATTTCCCCATAGACTGAGAGAGCGACAGAAAAGAACATCTATTTTGCACTTTTTATATGTTTTGTATAATATCTATTATACTGTAGTTCGTCCTATATTCATTGTGCTAAGTTTTTAGTTTATTTTGTATTTGTATATATTTTCTTTTTAAATCGTTCTATTTTTTATCTTTAATTACAGCTTATTTCCTTGTGTTGTTTATGTTTTCACACCATATAAACTCAGTTCTGATTCTTATTCTGATCTGGTACAGACAAACCTAATGATTGTATTTCCTTTTATAAAAGTTAACTAATAAAGTTGAATAATTTATATTAAAAGTACACATATTTTTAAAATAATAATAGAATCTGATTCAGCAAAACACAACTATTTTAACAATTTGATGTCTTTACTTGTGTTTTTAAACATCTATATATATTTTTTTATTGGGAGTTGATATTTGAGAGTTTTAGCAATAATAATTGTGTTTACATCACCCAACCCTAGCAGATGCCTTCATGTTTACCTCAGTGAGTACAGTTATTTTTTAAACCTACTTTTGCTGATAAACTACAAATCCCAGCGCCACTGTTGTTCTCGATTCGTCCCTGCTTTCTGAACCGAGTAGTGGTAGTGACACGTCACCTCACGTCACTACCGCACCTGCGCAGCCATCTTGAGCTCCTAGCAAGCAACGGACACAGAAGGCAGAAAATAGGAGTAAATTACGACAGCCTGACCCGAAGAAACAAGGATATGTCCGCTAGTATCGAGGGTATATGAAACGATAAAGGTCGAATACAGTGGAACGACCTCGGGACGATAACGGAGACGGTAAAACAGCCATCCAAGTGCCTAGGATACCCGGACCTACAAGTCATCTTTTTCGCCGGAGTAGGAAGGAAGATTCGCCGACAGAAAAACACATCCAGAGAGAAACCATGAATCCCGAATAGTGAGTTTACATTTAACACGCTACATGTTAAGGCAGACTCTGTATTGGAAAGAATACTGTTTTAATATGGTGTATAAATAATTAATGCTAATTGTTCTGTCTATACATGTATAGTCAGATATTCGCTAGCTGGCTGTGAACAGGGCGCGGACAGCTCCTTTAATGTCTCGGGCTCCTTAACGTCAGCTGACAGGGCTCGTGCCTCACCGTGTCGGCCGTGTCAAGCGACCTCTTCACGGGACAAATAAACCACCAGTCCGCTGTATAAAACTAGAGGAAAAACAAGATGGAACGCGGTCATAGCTCAACCTAGAAACTAGAACTAACACGGATAGCTTTAGCTTGACAGTAACGTCGTTTCATGTAGTAATGGAATCCAGTTTGTTGAGCAGTGGCCTCAGTAGAGCCTGTTGTTGTTTCCATATGGACCCTTACATCTTCATACGCACAGGTGCATACTGTACCTATTAAGACGCCGGGTACTCAAATTATTTAAAAATGGCTTCCCCTTTAATTCAAGGCTGACACGCAAACTGATATTTAGCAGTGGTGTTAAGTAAATAAGTACATTTAATCAAGTACTGTACTTAAGTTTGTGATACTTGAAATTTACTTGAGTATTTAAATGTATTTGTACTCTACTTCAATTCAGAGGTATATATTGTACTTTTACTCCACTACGTTTATGTAGTACCTTTAGTTACTTTGCAGGTATATATAAATAAGACTTAAATAAGACTTTATTTACACCTGGATTGAATTAACATTCTCCCCAGCAGTCAATAAGGTAATTGAAATGAGTTCCACCTTTACCAGCTTTCAAAACACATCAATAATATATTAGAAACATACACTATTGTGAAATGGTCCGATCTGCATAATGACTGTTTTACTTTTGGTTCATTAAGTATAATTTGATGCTAATACTTCTGTACCTTTCCTTGAGTAACATTTTGAATGCCGGACTTTACTCGTAACAAAGTATTCCTACACTCTGGTACTTCTACCTTGACTCAAGTAGAAGATCTGAGTACTTCTCCCACCTCTGATATTTAGCAAATATTAGTCATCATAACTATTTGGTTGGTGCCAACCTAAAACAGGTTACCAGGTCATAATGTTGAATACTTGCAATGTGTTAATGTTGCAGTTAAAATGCCCAAACTGGCTTCTATTATTTGCATGCTGGGGCTAACGCCAGGTGATACCGCAGGGAGCAGATGTTTGACGGCTGACCTGCAGCCATGAAACGAGAGGACACCCGGTGTCACCGAATCTGTCTGCCGGTGCGGAAACTATCGACTGTCCGGGAGTCCACAGGAGAAGCTTTTCAATCCCTATTGAGCCCTGTCTAACTAGCTTTGCTAACACCTCCACACCCTTAGCAGACATTCTGGATTTCCCTGTGTTTTTAAACGAACTGTGCAACATTGCCTCTAATTGGATATTACTCAATATTGGCTGCCATTATACTGTCATTTAATTGATTGGGCTGGTTATCTTTCTAATATAAACGACCCTATGTAAAACGTGTATCTACTAAGTTTATTAATGATTAACAGATACTTTTGTAATGATTTAATTAACAGGCATAACATATAATAATACCATATTGAAGGTTGTCAGGTTGTTTACAAACATAAAGCATGACACTCAAGTGATTTAGGAAACCCCTCCCCAATAGATCGCTTGCCTTATCTTGACAACAATGAAATGATTACCAAGTTAACAGTGTTTATTATTAATGGCGAACCAGATCTGATGGGTTGTTATAAAATAACACGTTTATTAATGATTAATTAATGGTTATAACTGCTGACCCTTTTGCAAAAACATCTCATATTACTCAATATAAACGTTTCTACTTCTATGTATTAGGTTTTAGTTAAATAAAACACAACTTAAAAGGAAAACTAATATGATATATATATATATATGATCAACGAGTGTATCAGCGATGTAGTACTTAACAAGGAGTGAGGTTACCAACCTACCTAATGATACATCTTTGAAACAATGTGTTTTAAATAAGAATCTGCTTATATACTATCAGGTGCCGACTAAAATGTGTCAGTTGAAATTCGTTTTATCAAAACCAAAGCTCAATTTCTGTTCTGGCACTAGTATGAATACAGTTTCAAACGATACACTGCCCTTCTTATGGCAGTGAAGCTATGGATGTTGCCACAATAACCATTGTTAGCTGGCAGCTTCCCTCAGTTTAAGTGTATATAAGGCCATGTACTTAAGATGGTCTTTGGGTTTGTTGTCTGCCCTCAACATCAGTCCACATCAACAGAACCCCCAGCCATACAGACATGTGAAATGGGCTGATTGCTACAGTGCTGTTGTGAGATATTGCTCGTTGATCAAGTGTCAAGTGGCTGTGATGCACGACAGGTCTCAGTTTCCTATGACACAGGAATAGCAGGGGCATTGGGCAATTCTCTCCAGCTGTCTTTGCTGTGTGTCAAATGCATGTGATGTTGTTTTCCTCTCAGGGATTGGGAGGATGGAGGGTGGGAGATGTTGTTCCATCCTTTTAAGAGAACCTGCCAGTACCAGCATAACAGTTAAAATCCTTCAAAGGACATTAAAAGAAGTATTGTTAAAGCATCAGTGTTGGGTGTTAGGAATGGGCACCACAGCCGTAACGTTTAAGTTCTAATTCTAGGGCCGGATCAAGCTGCTGTCGTGCCCGGGGCACAAGTGTGTGATGGCCTATAGTAAACATTTCATTCATCGCACTGTGTGTGCATTCTGTATGTTTGTGCGGGAGTACGGCCAAGCCCTAGAATACTTTCCCCTTTGACTTTATTATTGAACAGCAAACAGTAGTTGGACAACAAAAAAGTCAACAGAGTTGCAAGCTATTTAATTAACCTTAAGTAAAGCCATTTACTTTGCTAAATAAAGCAGAATATATTTAAATCATTTCTTAACTGTACTCTTATGATTTAAATGATAAAAATCAACATTTAAACAAAGCCATACCTTTTGTCTCTTAAAATGATCCGTTGATCGGCAATCATATTCTCCTAATAAAACCGTTGTTAATTTCACCGCGTATCAACCATCGCATGTAAGATTCTAAATGTATTTGTTTTGAACCATGATTATGTTTTTAAAGTAAGTAGCTTGTAAACAAATCAGCTGCTGCTCGTATTGGATCAGACTCCTCAAGTATTTTAGGATTTGGATGAGTCAGCCAAAAGCCCACTTTCGACCCTCTGTAATAAAAGCACAAACTATTTGGTCGTGTTGCATCTGCTGGATTGGTATTGTATAACCTCAACAAATCATGCAGATAAAAAAATGGGCAACATAAAGACGATGTGATCTCTGATTGGTGGACACCCTTATTTGTTACAAGCACCTTTTTCACCACAGAGCTTCAAGATCCAATAACGATGCGGGACTTTCACGTCTGAGGGATTGTTTTGATACATAATATCCAACATAGGAAATCTTTTGAATTGGCACAAACAAATTGGCACACGCTACGGTCAAAGTATTTATCAACAACTCATGCAAATTAAGGCCCAAATGACAAAGAATGTATCAACGAACAAGTGTTGTGTGTGTACCCAAAACCGCTTGTATACTTGTCCTTTGTGCCATTTATTTGTGTCTAAATACTAATAGAAAACCATCATGAGCCACATTGTGGAACTGGGTTACATATTACCACAACCACACATTGTAGTTGGTTTTACTCCATCACAGACGGAATGTGTCCCCACAGACGCAGCACCTTTCTTACTGTTGCAGTTATTGTTGCTTAAAACCACAGTAACCAACTCTTTTAGCAAACTGCTGAGCCGTCAGCAACAAGGGAGCATCCTTCAGTCTTTCCATCGGTCCTGGAGCTGAGAGGCACCCAGGTGATAGCAGAGGCATGCAGACAACATGTTGGGGTATTGGTTTGAACATCTGCTTCGTGGTCTCTCAGAAAACAAAGGTGTATACTCATGAAAACACTGTTCACCTTGGTGATGAGGAAGCTGTGAGTCAACGTGTAACACGCGGCACACGGCATTGAGACGTGGTGCGCGCGCTGAGCCTAAGATGTGGCCCTGTTCTGACCTGGAATGTTCTCTTGCAGTGACTATCTGTTCAAGCTGCTCCTCATTGGAGACTCTGGGGTAGGGAAGTCCTGTCTCCTGCTGCGTTTCGCGGTAAGTCTGCTCCCTCTTGTGGTCTCTTCAAATCGTTGCTCTTACACAACCTGTGGTCCCATGCTCACTCCCGTTCTCTCTGCAGGACGACACCTACACGGAGAGCTACATCAGCACCATCGGCGTGGACTTCAAGATCCGCACCATCGAGTTGGATGGCAAGACCATCAAACTGCAGATTGTGAGCACACACACACACACACACACACACACACACACACACACACACACACACACACACACACACACACACACACACACACACACACACACACACACACACACACACACACACACACACACACACACACACACACACACACACCTGAGCTAGGGCTTAGAGCCAGCCATTGTTATCCAAACACACAAGAGCCTTCTGTGTGTGCGTATTTGAGACTTGGTGCAAGCTGTAAGAGGATCCTGTTTTTATTTAAAGGGCCAGGCGACACCACCTGAGACACCAGTGTGTTACGCACACACACAGCAGCTCTGCTAATGCTGTAGAGATACACAACAACTACAAGCGCACTTCACAGGGCTCTTGATTGACTTGCTCTTGTGCATTGAAACACGCCTCATGTTCCCGTCCTTTAGCTGACTCTCACGGTACAAATGAACCCTAACCTGAAGCTCACATTACTTCAGCTTTAAGAACCTTGTACGAGATTCTCCTTTGTGTTACAAAGTGATACATTCCCAAAGTAGATCAAGAACACCAGTAGGAGTAGCACAGGTGATGTCAGAGAAGCAGCTTGGTGGCAGAGGCCACTCAGATGAGATTGTTCTGTGTGTGCTGCAGTGGAACCCTGTTGCTGTAGCTTTGACGCCTTGTGTTTAGATCAACACCTTTATTCCACTTCCTCTATTGTTTTATGAAGGTTATATTTCAACGTATGTTTTATTCTATTTTGATCCTTCTAAAATGGAGCCCCGGCCGCAGAACCCATTCCCCGGATAAAGCAAGTTTTCTGTGGTGATGGTTGTGATGGCTGAGGAGGACGCAACAGGGTGACTAAATGCAGCAGCGTGCTTCAGAGAACAGCGTTCAGATAACCAGGTCCCTTCGGTCAGCAGACGTGAGTCAGAGCAGAGCTGAGGATGCTCACATCGTGCACTTCAGGCGGAACTGTTCTTCACAGACCCAGGAGCAGGGCTTCCTCTCAGCCAACTGCTTCAAAGCATTGCTTTTCCTCTTTACACCAAACAGAGGCTGCTGAAAGAAGTGTGGGGGGGGGGGGGGGGTGAGCTGTACTCTGTCAGTTAATATGGGAAACTCTGAATGATGTGCATTTCCACATCACTACCTGCATCGTTGCACCATCACACCACTCTGCTGCTCAGTGCTATTTGTGTATTTCCAAGCGCTGCTATTTTGCTACCCACAAATAAGCTCAATAGCATTGATGTTGCTACACTCCATTTGTTTACGGTACATCTTCTCCTCAATGCTGCACTTCTGCGTACTGCTCCGTGAGTCAGAACAACACCTGAGATGCTGGATTGTCTCAAGGTGTTCTAAGTTAAGGTATTAATCCATTTGTTCACGTTGTTTACTAATGTTCTTTCTCTGCCTGTGTCTCTGCCAGTGGGACACTGCCGGTCAGGAGAGGTTTCGTACCATCACCTCCAGTTACTACCGCGGAGCTCACGGCATCATTGTTGTATATGATGTGACGGATCAGGTGGGTCTTCACTGCTTCAGGGTGCTATCGCTTGTTACTTTGATAAATATACATTCTGTGTCCAAATGCTGTTCATTGCCTGTTCCCCTGGTCTGATGTGGGTTACATGGACACACACTCCCAGTTGTGTCTTGTCCTAGCATGACATATATAGCTATGTATTTGTATTATATGGCTGTATGAATACATCATTGTGACACATATAAAAAGATCACACTATAATTCATTGCTAAACACAGCCTAGAAAACAGTTGCATCACTTTCATGACCCGATGTGCACGAGTAGAGAACCCCGTCACTGCAGCTCCACGACACGCTGCTCCTGCCGGGCTCTGGTGTGTGGTTTCTGTAGATTGTTCAGGTGTTAATGATGTACTACAATGACCTTTAGCTGTATGCCTGCCGAGTGCTGCAGTCAGCTCCAGAGCTCACATCCTTGTCTCTGCAGGAGTCCTATAACAACGTCAAGCAGTGGCTGCAGGAAATCGACCGCTACGCCAGTGAAAATGTCAACAAGCTTCTGGTGGGCAACAAGTGTGACCTGACCACTAAGAAAGTAGTGGACTACACAACGGCCAAGGTGAGGCAGTCGCATGATTCTTCCTCTCACCTGTGAGGGCGGGGTGCACAAGGCACTGTGCTCTAATGGAGACGCAGCCGACTACCCCTCTCCAACAGGCATACCTATCACTGCTGACACACGGACACATAGCTTTTATTCAACAGTCCGTTGTACTTTGGCATGTTTTTGATAGCTGTTAGAAACTCACACTTACTGCAGATTGTTCAAATCAATAGCCTTTAAGGAAACGTAAGGATTGTTTCTCTGAATGTGAACACGCCCTGCAGCCTTCCAAGAAACAGAACATGCTCCGGATGTCACATCATGCTACCTCACCCCAATGTACCGTGACCACTGGTGTGTGGGAGAGAAACTCTCAGGGGGTTCAGCCTCTGCAGACCGTTGACATGCACTGAAAGCTATAGCACACACGACAGGAGAGGGAGCACCCCAAGGAGCATCATTGGGCATCTTTATGATTATTCATTATTGATCTGTTTTTGTGTTTGACTTGAATACAGCACCCGTTGCTCCATGTCTGTGTGATGAGTTCCCTGTCCCACTATAAGTGTTCTCCATGTTCTCCATCAGGAGTTTGCCGACTCCCTGGCCATCCCCTTCCTGGAGACCAGCGCCAAGAACGCCACCAACGTAGAGCAGGCCTTCATGACCATGGCAGCAGAGATCAAGAAGCGCATGGGCCCCGGGGCCACAGCCGGCGGAGACAAGCCCAACCTCAAGATCGATAGCACTCCTGTCAGGCAGTCCGGAGGGGGCTGCTGTTAAAGACCCCTCGCTCCACACCCGCCCGCCCACCCTGACCATCACCTCCACCATTCCCACTGAAATCTCCCTCTCTTCTCCGTCTGTGTTCCCTCACCCCCCACTCCTCCATCACACCCCCCTCTAGCCGCCTTCTGGAGATCCGGGGGCGGTTGATCAGAGGAGTAAACTGTAAGATTGTTAAGATTAGAAAACAGATTGAACCATTTGGGCCCCTACACCCGTCAACCACCGGAGAGGAAAGGGAGGGGCCCTGAGGCCACTTTGACTTTCTGCCAAGAGGACAGAGAGGAGACACGGGGAAGATTGCTATTGATTTAGGATGGAAGTGAGGCAGAGGAAGGTTCGGTTTAGATACAAGTGAGCTTATCCACACACACACACACACACACACACACACACACACACACACACACACACACACACACACACACACACACACACACACACACACACACACACACACACACACACACACACACACACCTACACGCACGCACCTACACACCACACACACCACACACACCACACACACACACACACACACACACACACACACACACACACACACACACACACACACACACACACACACACACTGTAGATGCTCTCTTGCTGAACAGTGGTTGAACTGTATCGGTGGAGGTCCGGGGGAAAGCCTCTCCTCCGTCTGTCCTCTCCTGAAGCCACTCTGTTTCTTAAGGTGTGTTCAGACAGGAAGCAATGACTTGAGGTTTATCGTTCACGTGCTCTCCACAACTTGCTGTTCTAATGCTTGACTCGCCCTTTTTATGCGCTGTCAATTGAAAGGAAACATTTGCCTCTGCCAACTACGAGCTAAGACAGTACTTGGCAAACAGCCAATCATATTGCAGCGGGTCAACAGGCCCAACCACCTACACTTGGCATCAGATGTGTGCGATCCCCTTTGATTGCCAAAGGCTTTGGACACGCATTGTGTAGTTTCCCCACAAACTATTATCCAGCTGCTGCTCTTACTGTGGTTGTTTTAATTCTGCATCAAGCAAGGATTTATATTACTATTCGTTTCTCTGTAACCACACTACCAGCTGGTAGGGCAGCAGGGACACACGTCTGATCCCAGACCCCCGGTGAACCTGCATCTGGTAATGCCTTTCCATAGAGTCTGAATGCAATCTCGCTAGCATTAAGAATTGACCTGGGTTTCTGTCTGAACACACTTTGAGGGAACTGGCAGTCGTCATGTGAAGAATGCAAACTCCTCACATGCAGCTGGTGCTGAATCAGGCCATGGTCACACGTTTGCTGAATGAATATTCAACTCACCTTGACTTCCATTCGGCACGAGTGATGACGAGTCTCTGCTTGGCATAGAGTTCAACTTTGGTCAAACCCGTCAGGGGTCCTCATTGGCTCATGTGTGACCTTGCCCTAAACTGATTGTCGGGTTGAAGTTCCAAACATTGTTGGAAGCAGTCCCACATGGGCACCACGGAAAGAGGTGTTTGGAACCGACAATGATTTAATTTGAAGCATTCTGAAGTGGCAGAGCAAAATAAAAGTCACCTTCTAGCGCAACAAGCTAGGTAGCATAGCGGCTACTTGTGGGGCTAATTTGCAAGCCAACCAGTTGCATTTAGCAAGCCAGCTAGCTTGGTCGCTAACAGCCAGTTAACACGGTTTACTCAAGAGGCCACTCTGTACCACACGGCTAATACCATAGCCTGCTTCCTTTGGATCCATGTTCTCTTAAAGTCAGAACGTGATTGGTCAGGGGCATTTCCTCTGAAATGAATTGTTTTGCTACTTTGGCTCGGCTACATACAGGAGAAGATCTAGATGCAAAGAGGGATCGCACTTGGTTCTGAGGGAAGCATTCACTGCTCAACACTTGGGGAAGAAGAGGAGTGCTGGCAGGTGACTTAATTCCACATAGAGACGTCAGAGCTGGGGTGGAGGCGCGGCTGAGAGAACAGCAGGATATGGGGTTCATTTGACTCTTAGTTTTCATCTCATACATTAACAGCAAGCAACGTGACGACATGCTGTAACATTTGACACGGGGGCTTCCTGGAGACACTAAATATTCCAGAGCAGATGCATAGAGGGGGAAGATTTAACTTAAATGAAAGCGATTGGCAACATTCTGCGTTGATCTTACAATTTATTGTTGTTGTGGATTTATTGTTTTTTTTTATTTACTCATCGACACTTCTGAAGGAGACGTGTATAATTTGCTTAAATTCTCGTGCTCAGCGGGTGACGGATAGCTTTTAGGATTTCATTTCTTGCTTGTTTGCAGGTGGAGGTGTGTCTGTCTGCTGGGGGGGCTGAGGTGGAGGTGTGTCTGTCTGCTGGGGGGGGCTGCTGTAACTTCCCTGAGAACGACCTGTTGTAGTCGTGTCACATTCGGTTTCTTATTCGTCCCTGTGCAGTTTGGCTTTCTGGTCAGATGCTTTAGTTTGCCAGTTGTGATTATTTCTTTCACATTTGAGTCCCTTACAATCATTACTCGCTATACTTTTAATAAACAAGGCTATATGTTCAAGAACAGGACGAAGGAGGCACTTTATTTGAAGTCTACTGAAGCTTTCATGTTCAACAAAGCAAAAGACCCTTCTACATTTTTAAAGAAATGTTAATAATCATGGACACGGACACAGGAAGAATTCCCATATCATTTAAACCTCCTAAAGGCATCTTAAAGAAGCAGTGTTTCCGAGTGAACTTGGACTTCAGCGTGACATTTCATTCTATTGGGTATATTTACATGAGAGGAACATATTAATCCGTCTTGCAAGACATATTTGTGAACAGATCTGATGTTCTGTTAGGACCTTGCTAGCCGGTTGTCATTAAATGCCCCCTGTTGGCATGGTAACGTTGAAATGGCAAAGGTAGGAGAGTGTTTACATGCCTGGAGCGCTTCTCGTAGCTGTGTTAGGTCTACTTCCAGGGAAACTAGGAGGAGTGTGAGGAAAAGAGCTTCTGTGGAGGGGCCTCCACACTGACTGCTGTGGAGGGGCCTCCACACTGACTTCTGTGGAGGGGCCTCCACACTGACTTCTGTGGAGGGGCCTCCACACTGATTTCTGTGGAGGGGCCTCCACACTGACGTGAACTCTGAGAACTGGAAACACGCATTAGGGCCTTCCAAGAACTCACTTTGTTTTGACTTCACTCGGTTATCTGTGGCTCCTACACAGCAGGGAGATCCATGCTGAACCAAAGCATGTGGTCTGCTCCATCCCTGTGTTGTGTTCGGGGTGTCTGGAGATTCCGGGACTGACTGGTCTTGGTTTGCAGACCGGATATGAACTCCCAATTCAAGGCAACCCATTGCTGCAAGTTGATACATCCGACTGCAGGAGTCACATTATCCTGTGGTGTGTGTGTGTGTGTGTGTGTGTGTGTGTGTGTGTGTGGTGTGTGTGTGTGTGTGTGTGTGTGTGTGTGTGTGTGTGTGTGTGTGTGTGTGTGTGTGTGTGTGTGTGTGTGTGTGTGTGTGTGTGTGTGTGTGTGGTGTGTGTGTGTGTGTGTGTGTGTGTGTGTGTGTGTGTGTGTGTGTGTGTGTGTGTGTGGTGTGTGTGTGTGTGTGTGTGTGTGTGTGTGTGTGTGTACTGGAATACAGTAGTTTGCTTTGCAGGACTTTAATCTCACATTAAGAGGAAGGGAAGGAAACAGCTGTGCGTGTGCGTCAGGGTTGCGTGTGCGTGGGTGTCAGGGTTGCGTGTAACATTCCTGAAGCTTTATGGACACATGTTGGCATCCTGGTATCACACTTGAGTAGACGCAGAACAAGCAATCGTTTGAAACCTAACACTTGAGACACACACACACACACACCCTGGATGTTGTCCTTTTTTTTTTTTAAATCTTTCTTTCAGCAAGTCTTGTTATTCTACTGATTTTAATGTATTCATTGAATACCGTGTTGTCCAGTCGATGGAAGAATGAGAAGGGGAATCTGAATGGGGGGGCTTTCACTGATGAATGTGATTCCGATGAAAAGACACTTTTCTTTCTGAGCCGTCTCTCTTGGTTTCCGGGGAAAGGGGTATTTGTGTCCAAGTCATTTGCACACTTGTCCATGGCTGTTCAATGGCTTATTAAAGGCACTCACTAGGTGTTGTTGTTAATAAAAAGCACCGGGCAGGAGCTGCCTGTCACTCACCTTCTGTCTTTTTTCTGTTCGGCTTGTTCACTTTGGTGCTGTCTCCCTGCTGAGTTTGATCATGTTTTTTTTCTGTACATATTATAAATATATATATAATAAAATGATGAAAAAGATCAACGTCAAAAAGAGAGCTGGTCTGGTATTGTTACTAAACAGCATCCACATAACGGCTTCCTGAACACTGACGGACTGAGCAGACCTCATTGATACCATACTGTGTGTGTCGCTGATAACTCACTCAGGCTGATGGAACAATGTAATCCTTAGTCTACGACTAATCAGGATGTGTTGTCCTTTTCTTTGACCAATCCCCGTTAAACTGTGCAGCCCTTAACTAAATGGTTAAATGTAATTGTATGATAATGCCTAGTGTCCGTTTGCCGCTCATAGGGTCCTTTAGTGAACCCGGAAATGTTGAGTACCCCAAAGTGCTATGTTAGAAATGTATAGCAGGGTCCGCAGCACAGAGACTGACGATGCTAACCTGCATATGTTGGGCAATTTGCACAGTGAGCATGAGGTGCATTCAGGCACATCCCTATGCTGGTTACTAGACCATATTTTTTGGAATAGTGGATTAAACAAGGGCATTACACTGGGGGGGTGGGCTGTGGGCTATCACTGGCAGCTGTTGTCTCATGGTGGTGGACTTGTGGAGCACGTCTTAACTTCTGAACAACCCTGAGGACTGGGTGGCTGACTGATCTGCATCAGAGGGATGCTGAGGAGAGGACCCCCCCCCCCCCCCCCCACCCCCTTACCCCACCCCACCCCTCCCCTCGTCAGCTGTTTTCCGCACATTGGTGGCAAGGCGGTAAGTCAACACAGTTGCCTCCCGACAGCAGAGGTTGCATCACCAGGAGAGATGCATGTTTACGTCCAATGCAACACTAACACTTGGAGAAAGGCTCCAGTAGGTGTTGCCAGTAACCTTTACGCAGTGTGTAAGAAGTACTACAGTGTTAAAATGTGCTATTTAGCAGCTGTCAAAGTTCTCTCTCTCATGCAGCTTATTTAGTAACAAACATCATTTTCTACAGTCTAATATGATAAACATGTGAAACTGTTTAAATAAATTCTAGTTTGAGTATTATATTTATTTGGGTCCTATAAAGCAGAAATATTTAAAATTACATTGAGTAAAACGAGTAACAGATAAAAAAACAAAAAGGATACACACAGAGCCAACTCAGACATATCGTGACTTTCAGTCCCAGGTGAGCTCCAAAAAACACTGGATTCTACATTTCCCAAAATGAAACTAAATAACTATTTGTATCAGACACTCCCTCGCCGTGCTGGTGAACACTCAGGTCTAACTCACCAGCCTACATCTCCAATGATGACATCACTATGACAACATCAAGATTATATTCTCCGTCTTGATTTAACTGAGATTTAAACTAAAGGAAAATGAATTGTAATCCTTCATGCTGAATATTTGCTTGCAGATGATGTCCAGTCAGTCACAGCCGGTATCATCCTGACTCACCTCGCTCCTGTTTGGGTGAGGGACATTTCTGAGCTAGTACTTCACTTCAGTATTCTCAGTTAATGCTACTTTATACTTCAGAAGCCAATATTGCATTTTTTACTCGACTACATTTATTTGACAAAATTAGTTATCAGTTACTTTTTCAGGTTCAGATTATAAACAAAAGCCACATTAGAATACACTAAAACATAAACTACATTTATTTGACAGTTTTTTAGATATAGATTATTAGCTAATACAGAATATAAATGAATTATTAAATACACTTTGATATATTTGTAAAGGTGAAGACATCCAGTAGCAGTATATGAAGTATTTAAATGAGCTCTGATAAAAACACATCAATAAAAATAAATATAATCCAGCAACTCATTATGATTCTGAAATGGGCCATTACGAACTTTTGTACTTTTACGTGAATTCGATTTTGAATGCAAGTACTTTTACAATTTAGAAATCCTATACCTTTACTTTAATAATATTCTTTAAACATTTTTTATTTAATTCCTGAAAATGGGATCTGTAAATCCTATATGTTTTTTTTATTAAATATTATTGACATCTCCAAGAGGTAGCACGGAAAAAAGCAGACGGCAGGGGACGCCTCACTTTAATGTAGCAACTTGAATAATATCCCCCTACATTTCAATCTTTTTTGTGAGTGAGTGAAATGTTTGACCTGATGGGGGGGCTAGAGGAAAGACCAGGAGGGTCACCATCAAGGTCCCTTTATTAAATGCACTCTTCAGAGTTCAGTCTGGCACTCGATATGCTGAGAGCTCAATTCATGTATTTGATACATTCAACAGTCGTTTTCTTTCCACATCAGGGAGGTTTTACACGGGGTCGAGAGAGAGAGCTCTTACACGGGGTCGAGAGAGAGAGCTTTTACACGGGGTCGAGAGCAGAGATGGGGTATTTACTAAAAAAAAGTAATATATTACATATTACATATTACTTTTTAAAAAAGTAATATATTACACTACTTCGTTACACTCTACATAAAGTAATTAGTTACTTTACTCGTTACTTTACTCGTTACTTTACTCGCAGGGCCGGCCCGCCCCTCCCTGCAGGCAGATCACGCAGACTGCTAAAGTTTCAAATGTTCTCTTTAGTTCAGGTTCCATTGTCGCATAAGACTGATCCAGATAGCTCCTGAATGTTTTCCTATCTGACCGTGGCTGTCCTCTGTCTCCTGCTATCTGACCGTGGCTGTCCTCTGTCTCCTGCTATCTGACCGTGGCTGTCCTCTGTCTCCTGCTATCTGACCGTGGCTGTCCTCTGTCTCCTGCTATCTGTATATTTTGCGCAGTCTATCTCTGCTCACGCTGTTGCGTCAGCGTGTTCTCCTGCGTGTTGGCCATGTGTTGCACTGGAGCCAGACTGGAGCACACCGAAAAGACTTCAGCCGAGCACGTACGAACTGCGCATGCGTGAGTGGCAATAACTCTCCTTACCAGCAGCCGGCGGTAGTGTGTATTCGTCATTCAAGACAGGCAACAACCGGAAAACAGAGAAGAAGAACAGACTACGTGTGTGATAAATAAACAACAGCTATGTGCGTTAGCTTCACCTTAGCATGTGTTCTTTGCAGGTGTTTGTTGAGGTTTGATTATGACTGATTTTAGAAAGTAACGAAGTAACGCGTGTCGGGGCAATGTTAGTAACTGTAGTGTGATTACTGGATTATAAAAGTAACGCGTTACACTACTCCGTTACCGACAAAGTAATATTATTACAGTAACGCGTTACACCCAACTCTCGTCGAGAGAGAGAGCTTTTACACGGGGTCGAGAGAGAGAGCTCTCTGCAACACGGGGTCGAGAGAGAGAGCTTTTACACGGGGTCGAGAGAGAGAGCTCTTACACGGGGTCGAGAGAGAGAGCTCTCTGCAACACGGGGTCGAGAGAGAGAGCTCTTACACGGGGTCGAGAGAGAGAGCTCTTACACGGGGTCGAGAGAGAGAGCTCTTACACGGGGTCGAGAGAGAGAGCTCTTACACGGGGTCGAGAGAGAGAGCTTTTACACGGGGACGAGAGAGAGAGAGCTCTTATACGGGGTCGAGAGAGAGAGCTCTAAGCAACACGGGGTCGAGAGAGAGAGCTTTTACACGGGGTCGAGAGAGAGAGCTTTTACACGGGGTCGAGAGAGAGAGCTCTTACACGGGGTCGAGAGAGAGAGCTCTTACACGGGGTCGAGAGAGAGAGCTTTTACACGGGGTCGAGAGAGAGAGCTCTGACACGGGGTCGAGAGAGAGAGAGCTTTCACCCGGGGTCGAGAGAGAGAGCTTTTACACGGGGTCTCGAGAGAGAGAGAGCTCTTACACGGGGTCGAGAGAGAGAGCTCTTACACGGGGTCGAGAGAGAGAGCTCTTACACGGGGTCGAGAGAGAGAGCTCTTACACGGGGTCGAGAGAGAGAGCTCTTACACGGGGTCGAGAGAGAGAGCTCTTACACGGGGTCGAGAGAGAGAGCTTTTACACGGGGTCGAGAGAGAGAGCTCTTACACGGGGTCGAGAGAGAGAGCTCTTACACGGGGTCGAGAGAGAGAGCTCTGACACGGGGTCGAGAGAGAGAGAGAGCTTTCACACGGGGTCGAGAGAGAGAGCTCTTACACGGGGTCGAGAGAGAGAGAGCTCTTACACGGGGTCGAGAGAGAGAGCTCTTACACGGGGTCGAGAGAGAGAGCTTTTACACGGGGTCGAGAGAGAGCTCTTACACGGGGTCGAGAGAGAGAGCTCTTACACGGGGTCGAGAGAGAGAGCTCTTACACGGGGTCAAGAGAGAGAGAGCTCTTACACGGGGTCGAGAGAGAGTTCTTACACGGGGTCGAGAGAGAGAGCTTTTACACGGGGTCGAGAGAGAGAGCTCTTACACGGGATCGAGAGAGAGCTCTAAGCAACACGGGGTCGAGAGAGAGCTTTTACACGGGGTCGAGAGCAGAGATGGGGAAGTTACTAAAAAAAGTAATATATTACATATTACTTTTTTAAAAAGTAATATATTACACTACTTCGTTACACTCTACATAAAGTAATTAGTTACTTTACTCGTTACTTTACTCGTTACTTTACTCACAGGGCCGGCCCGCCCCTCCCTGCAGGCAGATCACGCAGACTGCTAAAGTTTCAAATGTTCTCTTTAGTTCAGTTTCCATTGTCGCATAAGACTGATCCAGATAGCTCCTGAATGTTTTCCTATCTGACCGGGGCTGTCCTCTGTCTCCTGCTATCTGACCGTGGCTGTCCTCTGTCTCCTGCTTTCTGACCGTGGCTGTCCTCTGTCTCCTGCTATCTGTATATTTTGCGCAGTCTATCTCTGCTCACGCTGTTGCGTCAGCGTGTTCTCCTGCGTGTTGGCCATGTGTTGCACATGTGTTGCACTGGAGCCAGACTGGAGCACACCGAAAAGACTTCAGCCGAGCACGTAGGAACTGCGCATGCGTGAGTGGCAATAACTCTCCTTACCAGCAGCCGGCGGTAGTGTGTATTCGTCATTCAAGACAGGCAACAACCGGAAAACAGAGAAGAAGAACAGACTACGTGTGTGATAAATAAACAACAGCTATGTGCGTTAGCTTCACCTTAGCATGTGTTCTTTGCAGGTGTTTGTTGAGGTTTGATTATGACTGATTTTAGAAAGTAACGAAGTAACGCGTGTCGGGGCAATGTTAGTAACTGTAGTGTGATTACTGAATTATAAAAGTAACGCGTTACACTACTCCGTTACCGACAAAGTAATATTATTACACGCAACTCTCGTCGAGAGAGAGAGCTTTTACACGGGGTCGAGAGAGAGAGCTCTCTGCAACACGGGGTCGAGAGAGAGAGCTTTTACACGGGGTCGAGAGAGAGAGCTTTTACACGGGGTCGAGAGAGCTCTAAGCAACACGGGGTCGAGAGAGAGAGCTTTTACACGGGGTCGAGAGAGAGAGCTCTGACACGGGGTCGAGAGAGAGAGAGAGCTTTCACACGGGGTCGAGAGAGAGAGCTCTTACACGGGGTCGAGAGAGAGAGAGCTCTTACACGGGGTCGAGAGAGAGAGCTCTTACACGGGGTCGAGAGAGAGAGCTCTTACACGGGGTCGAGAGAGAGAGCTTTTACACGGGGTCGAGAGAGAGCTCTTACACGGGGTCGAGAGAGAGAGCTCTTACACGGGGTCGAGAGAGAGAGCTCTTACACGGGGTCGAGAGAGAGAGCTCTTACACGGGGTCAAGAGAGAGAGAGCTCTTACACGGGGTCGAGAGAGAGTTCTTACACGGGGTCGAGAGAGAGAGCTTTTACACGGGGTCGAGAGAGAGAGCTCTTACACGGGATCGAGAGAGAGCTCTAAGCAACACGGGGTCGAGAGAGAGCTTTTACACGGGGTCGAGAGCAGAGATGGGGAAGTTACTAAAAAAAAGTAATATATTACATATTACTTTTTTAAAAAGTAATATATTACACTACTTCGTTACACTCTACATAAAGTAATTAGTTACTTTACTCGTTACTTTACTCGTTACTTTACTCACAGGGCCGGCCCGCCCCTCCCTGCAGGCAGATCACGCAGACTGCTAAAGTTTCAAATGTTCTCTTTAGTTCAGTTTCCATTGTCGCATAAGACTGATCCAGATAGCTCCTGAATGTTTTCCTATCTGACCGGGGCTGTCCTCTGTCTCCTGCTATCTGACCGTGGCTGTCCTCTGTCTCCTGCTTTCTGACCGTGGCTGTCCTCTGTCTCCTGCTATCTGTATATTTTGCGCAGTCTATCTCTGCTCACGCTGTTGCGTCAGCGTGTTCTCCTGCGTGTTGGCCATGTGTTGCACATGTGTTGCACTGGAGCCAGACTGGAGCACACCGAAAAGACTTCAGCCGAGCACGTAGGAACTGCGCATGCGTGAGTGGCAATAACTCTCCTTACCAGCAGCCGGCGGTAGTGTGTATTCGTCATTCAAGACAGGCAACAACCGGAAAACAGAGAAGAAGAACAGACTACGTGTGTGATAAATAAACAACAGCTATGTGCGTTAGCTTCACCTTAGCATGTGTTCTTTGCAGGTGTTTGTTGAGGTTTGATTATGACTGATTTTAGAAAGTAACGAAGTAACGCGTGTCGGGGCAATGTTAGTAACTGTAGTGTGATTACTGAATTATAAAAGTAACGCGTTACACTACTCCGTTACCGACAAAGTAATATTATTACACGCAACTCTCGTCGAGAGAGAGAGCTTTTACACGGGGTCGAGAGAGAGAGCTCTCTGCAACACGGGGTCGAGAGAGAGAGCTTTTACACGGGGTCGAGAGAGAGAGCTTTTACACGGGGTCGAGAGAGCTCTAAGCAACACGGGGTCGAGAGAGAGAGCTTTTACACGGGGTCGAGAGAGAGAGCTCTTACACGGGGTTGAGAGAGAGCTCTTACACGGGGTCGAGAGAGAGAGCTCTTACACGGGGTCGAGAGAGAGAGAGCTCTTACACAGGGTCGAGAGAGAGAGCTCTTACACGGGGTCGAGAGAGAGAGCTCTTACACGGGGTCGAGAGAGAGCTCTAAGCAACACGGGGTCGAGAGAGAGCTTTTACACGGGGTCGAGAGCAGAGATGGGGTAGTTACTAAAAAAAAAGTAATATAATACATATTACATATTACTTTTTAAAAAAGTAATATATTACACTACTTCGTTACACTCTACATAAAGTAATTAGTTACTTTACTCGTTACTTTACTCGCAGGGCCGGCCCGCCCCTCCCTACAGGCAGATCACGCAGACTGCTAAAGTTTCAAATGTTCTCTTTAGTTCAGTTTCCATTGTCGCATAAGACTGATCCAGATAGCTCCTGAATGTTTTCCTATCTGACCGTGGCTGTCCTCTGTCTCCTGCTATCCTGTTGCGTCAGCGTGTTCTCCTGCGTGTTGGCCATGTGTTGCACTGGAGCCAGACTGGAGCACACCGAAAAGACTTCGGCCGAGCACGTAGGAACTGCGCATGCGTGAGTGGCAATAACTCTCCTTACCAGCAGCCGGCGGTAGTGTGTATTCGTCATTCAAAACAGGCAACAACCGGAAAACAGAGAAGAAGAACAGACTACGTGTGTGATAAATAAACAACAGCTATGTGCGTTAGCTTCACCTTAGCATGTGTTCTTTGCAGGTGTTTGTTGAGGTTTGATTATGACTGATTTTAGAAAGTAACGAAGTAACGCGTGTCGGGGCAATGTTAGTAACTGTAGTGTGATTACTGAATTATAAAAGTAACGCGTTACACCCAACTCTCGTCGAGAGAGCTCTCTGCAACACGGGGTCGAGAGAGAGAGCTCTCTGCAACACGGGGTCGAGAGAGAGAGAGCTCTCTGCAACACGGGGTCGAGAGAGAGAGCTCTTACACGGGGTCGAGAGAGAGAGAGCTCTGACACGGGGTCGAGAGAGAGAGCTCTTACACGGGGTCGAGAGAGAGAGAGCTCTGACACGGGGTCGAGAGAGAGAGCTCTTACACGGGGTCGAGAGAGAGAGAGAGAGCTCTTACACGGGGTCGAGAGAGAGAGAGAGCTTTTACACGGGGTCGAGAGAGAGCTTTATGCAAATGTCATCCGTTTCAATTAAAAGTTAGTTTTAAAAAAATGTAATCAGTTACGGAATCTAAAAAGTAATGTACCCTGATTACTATATGCTACTTTTGGATGACCTCAAAATCAAATGCAATGCCAATATATATACGAGGAAAAAAAGTGTATTACGTAAAGCAACAAAACAATATGTTGTTAGAAAAGAAGACAACAGGATATTTTGTATCCAAAATGTGTCATCTTAAATCGGGTATCCACCTACTGCATTTAAATATAAATAAATATATATATTAAATTAAGAAAAGCATAGGCCTACAGATAATTTATTTATATTTATTTATATAACGTTCTCATCCTGCAGTAATCCCCATTTTGGAAAAATGTAACTGTAATCTGTCATTTTTTAAATGTAACTGAAAGGGAATACATCTACCTTTCCTTTGTATCCTGATGATGTCATCTGTTACTCCCTAAACCTAAAGTACACACACACACACACACACACACACACACACACACACACACACACACACACACACACACACACACACACACACACACACACACACACACACACACACACACACACACACACACACACACACACACACACACACACACACACACACACACACCCAGTAAAGTCTCACACACACAGTAAAGTCTCACACACACAGTAAAGTCTCCTGAAGGCACCACAGGAAACACACTGAAAAACTGAAACGTTGACTTGAATTAAATGTATTATGTCAACAAATGACACTAACTGTATTAGGTTAGTTGAAAGCAACACTATTAAGTTTAAATACAAAAGATTAGGTTTCATTTCAGATGATTGCTTCCAACTAACCTGACCTCACGAACCTCCCCAGCATCCATTACCTGGACCGCCGTCCTGTAGATCTCTGCTGATGCCTGTCATGCACATGGCGGGCGCCCTTGATTTGTTCCCCTGCCCCTCCCTGCGGGCCTTTAAATAACCACACACACCGAGCGGATCATCTGCAGGTGCAGCAGGCGCTCCGCTGTTGTATATCACTGTCACACGGACATGTTGGAAGGGCGGTTAAAGAGTCAGACACACCTGCCACTGAATATGGTCCGATGTTGTTCAGGATCTGGATCTGATCTGAAAACCCTGCGGCAGCTCTGGGTGGGGTCTCAGCTGCATGCTCCCTGGAGTGACACCTTTTCAGCAGATTGTACATGATAAGATACAAGCAATCTGCTCACTCGTACTGAAATACCGTTGAGTAAGAACATGTTTTTATGAACCACACAGCGTCTTCCACGACCCGACCGGAGAAAAAGACGTGCTGCAGGCAGTAGAAATACATTGCTTTTAAAATCGTGCTGTGCAACACGGAGAAAAGGGGCAAATGGTGTTGGTGAACACGAATCAATAGATTAAAAACGTTGAGGATAATGTCATGGTGCAGCTCTTGAATTGGGACAAATGATAGGGTTTGTCACTGTTTATTCAATACGTCTTCAGTACAGTATGTTATATGCAACCCTCCTGATGCCCTGTTGTGTTCTCTCGCTCTCCCTCCTTTCCCTGGTGGGGGAGGCAGGGGGAGCTTGGTGACCTTGAGTTATTTTTAGCACAATAGGGGCACTGCAAACTGGGAGCAAGGCTCAGAGACACTGGAGGCTCAACCCAGTCTCACGGCATTTCGTGTTCACCAACACGATTTTTAATCTACTGATTCGTGTTCACCAACACCATTTGCCCCTTTTCTCCGTGTTGCACAGCACGATTTTAAAAGCAATGTATTTCTACTGCCTGCAGCACGTCTTTTTCTCCGGTCGGGTCGTGGAAGACGCTGTGTGGTTCATAAAAACATGTTCTTACTCAATATCAAGCCACAATTATTGCTTTTATTTTAAATCGTATAATTTCTGACTTCTGTTGCCGTCTGTGAGGAAAATAAATGGGGCTCAGAGCCTCAGGATACTGAAATCTGTATTTTTAAATATTTCTTTCCTTCTAATTTGTTATTCTTTTCAAAATAACACACTGTTATTTACTCACCAATAACACACAATTATCCTTGCTTTTATTTATTGGTTTAATTCCATAATCTCGGGCTTTTTTGGCGTCCGTCAGGAACTGAATTTCAAAATAAAAATAACCGGAAACAGACGTAGGCCTGTAAGGGACATTTCGAGCATCATTGCGATTGTCAACATTTCTGAGTTTAGGACGGCCGAAGACACTACACTACCCATAATCCCCAGCTATCGTTTAGGACTACAGTCCCCGTAAGGTTACGCAGAGCGTCAAACAGCTGTGTGAAATGGAACGAAACCACGCCAGACTATCCAAAACTGGAATCGAACACCCCCCCAGAACTACACATGCTGTCTATTGTGTTTCGCAAAATGTTCTATGGGACGTCTCTACTGAACGTTTTCGTTTTTCCCACAATTAGAAGTTGCCAGTATTAAACACATTGGTGTTATCAAATGTAAAACATGTCATTACTAAATGGGTGAAAATCGCTTGTGTCCATAATGCGCAGCATTAATATATACCCACATGACAGCTCATTGCTACTTTGTAATTCTACTCCACTACAATTCAGAAGTCAACCTGGTATTTTTACTCCACTGCATTTATTTGAGTTACTTTGCAGATTCTGATTAATTATGTGAAATATAAACAACCCTTAAAGCAGACTTTAGTTACACCTGAGTAAAATTCAGGTAAGGTGATTGTCAAGTGCCAACAGTCAGGAGAGATATTTGATAGTTGGTGCTTGAGAAGACTAAACATGTATCTGCAATTGACATGAATGGAAACGAGTAATAAAGTATATTCATTACTCGTTATTTTCTACTAATAGTTAATTAAAGACTGTATATTATGGCTATTTTGCACATCCCTTTCAAGATTTTCAAAGGTTTATTGACAT
The DNA here is from genome assembly GCF_902827115.2 of Pseudochaenichthys georgianus. Classification (NCBI taxonomy): domain Eukaryota; kingdom Metazoa; phylum Chordata; class Actinopteri; order Perciformes; family Channichthyidae; genus Pseudochaenichthys; species Pseudochaenichthys georgianus. Next base: position 21,160,093 of record NC_047520.1, on the reverse strand, counting down.
ATCATACACAACTACGGTGTAGTTATGCAATGAATGAAACACTTGGGTCACAGGTTCCTCAACAGTGCATTACAAGACATGTATCAATATGTGTGTACCTCCACCATTAAACTGTCATATTCTGCACATTTCTTATTCTATCTACATACATAAGAGTATAATTAATGTGTAATATCAGTTAAAATAAGTGCTTCAACATAGTTAACATTGCCGGAAAGCAATACATTAGACGTTAAGTACTTTGTCAGGCTTAATATTTATCTGTAGATAGATACCCCCAAAGACCTTAATCTGTTATTTAATGTTTAAATAAAGGTTAATCCGGTTTTCTGTTTTGCACCTCCTCCTATTAATATCTGTGTACATCATGCACTAAACTGTTTTAGAGATCACTTATAGTATCTTCTTGATTTTTTATATTCTATATTTATACTTTCCCCCTATGAAAGTATGTACTCTTCATATTTTTTTAATCAAATATAACATAAAAACAATATTTCAATAACGTGCTTTAACCACTAGGAGGTGCACACAAGGTGCACACAAGGTACACACAGCCATAATAACTTTGTATTATTAGTGTGTATGTACAACATCTGAAGATGTATAGTTTTATGCATGCTTTCACATAATTTTACAGCATATTGCTATACTATTTCAGACTCAGTATTTACATTCTTACATTCAAAGAAAATCAGTAATATCTTTGAAAACTACAGTCCTTTTCTATCAGCTGTGCACCGTTATGGTGTAAATATAACCTATCTATGAATTAGATCAAATGTAAAAGTCAGCCGAATTAGTGTTGATACTGCAAGGAGACGTATTGTGTGAAGAGAAATTGAAGATGTTGTTTAATTGTTGATATATCCACACATCAAGTATTCAGTTTCGGCGGCATTTCTTCCAGTTTTTCCAAAGGTCTTCTCATCAGGGCTCTATAAATAAAGAACTACGGCAGATCTGTAATATGTAATGCAGCCGAACCGTGTATTACAATGCCGTTATGTGATGACTTTCAAAGAGAAAAGCAAGAGCACTCGGAATTAAGTATTATTTTATTCTTTTAAAATGTTTTCCGGATTTCATATAATATAAACACCAAATCCCAGCATGCATTGCGGCTAACACATCCAATCAGCGAGCTTAAAACCATAGCTGAGGATCTTGGGTAATCGCTCGAAATGCCTACGTCTGTTTCCGGTTATATTTATTTTGAAATTCAAAAAAGCCCGAGATTATGGAATTAAACCAATAAATAAAAGCAAGGATAATTGTGTGTTATTGGTGAGTAAATAACAGTGTGTTATTTTGAAAAGAATAACAAATTAGAAGGAAAAACAGATTTAAAAGATACAGATTTCAGTATCCTGAGGCTCTGAGCCCCATTTATTTTCCTCACAGATGGCAACAAAAGTTCGAAATTATACGATTTAAAAATAAAAGCAATAACTGTGGCTTGATATTGAGTAAGAACATGTTTTTATGAACCACACAGCTTCCGGTCTCCCACAACCCGACCGGAGAAAAAGACGTGCTGCAGCCTGCAGGCACGAAACACATTACCAGTAGAAATACATTGCTTTTAAAATCGTGCTGTGCAACACGAAAAAAAGGGGCAAATCGTGATGGTGAACACGAATCAATAGATTAAAAATCGTGTTGGTGAACACGAAATGCCGTGAGCCTGGGTTGTGCCAAGATGTTAGAACACAGCTATTGCTACAAAAAAGCCTGACTGGTCAAAAAAGTTGTAGACCTCTAGTCCCAGTATTAAGCTGTATTTTGAAGGGTCCCTGTTGTGTATGTCTGGTATGCACACACACACAGTCCTACCATACTGTTCCACTGACCAGCAGGTGGTAGCACGCCAAGATAAACTGCTAGCTGCAAGAAATAAACTGAAGAAGAAGTCATGGGTGTGAAAAAGGCAAGATTGTGTTTTAAAAAATCATGTTCTTTATGTTAGACTTAAGAAAACACAAAATGTGATATATTAAAAACTGATTGTAATAAACCTTTAAACTGTGGTGAAACTGTTTTGATAATAAAATGTTTTTACCTTTGTTTAAGCTAACCTCAGAGTTGGGTTTCTACGTTTCAATGTCAGTTCATCGGTCCCTTTCTTTTTAGTGATGCCTTCATGCTTCCATGTATCATAAATTCACTTGGTGAGTACAATGTTATGGTCTGAGATTTTTCAGGTACTTCCAGGCCCGGCCCTAGACATTTTGGTGCCCTGGGCGAGATTATTATTTGATGCCCCCCCCCTCCAAGCAATACACAATAGAATATATAAAGATTAAATGAAAAATACACTACAAAAACTGAAACGTATTGACATGTTGGTTATATACATAAAGAATGTTGCAAATGTATTAATTATTGTATGAACATGTTGTAATTGGGGGGTGGACATCACATCCTCTAGGGTATGCCACCCTGGAAAGATTTGTTTTAACATTTTAAAGTAAAATGCTTCAATCTGGTGCACTTTGAGTAGAATTACTAGAGACTAGATCTAGGGGGTACAACTCTAAACACCCATATGAAAAAGATCGGTTTACATTTTAATAATCAAATAAGTATGAGAACATAACCAATAACCTACCATAGCCAATAACAAATAAATGTAACTTATTTAATTTTGTTGTTCATTCATATCTTATTTTACCAGTTAACATTTATTTATTCATGCATATTTTTTAATATCTCCATATTATCTCCCATATTATTATTTATCTCGATATTTTTTGTTTACTGTCCTATAGTATGCATTTGAATGATTTCAAACCTGTTGTTATTTATCCTAATAATTATAAAGAAGTGCCTTGGAAATATTTGTTTACATCAATTGTGACCAAACAGTTTGAGACCCACTGAGGGAACTATCTAAACACTCAGAGTCCTTTACCTCACGGAGCTGTAGTTATCAGCCTCAATCCAACAAAAATCCGCGGTACCGATGTGTGCCCTCTCTCTCTCTCTCTATCTCTCTCTCGCTTGCTCGCTCCGAGGCTCGCTCGCACTTTGGCTGTGAGCTGCGGGTGCCTGATAAGTCAACATCCCCCACTTTCATCACTTACAGCGCCCATCGTACAGGGCAAATGCAAAATGTGGCCGGCCCGGGGGGCAAAGGGTGTTGACTTTATTCAATTGTAAATGTATCACATCAGACAATTAGGCAGAATACAAATTTAATTTTTTTTTATTTTGAAATGTATTTTCTTATTTTTTTTCCCCAACGCAGCGCCCCTCCAGATCTGGCGCCCTAGGCGACCGCCTCGTTCGCCAGTGCCAATGGCCAGCCCTGGGTACTTCCATGGGCTTTTGGCACTTCAAATTCTTAGCACAGGGCTAACGCTACGTCCACACAGCAGCTTTTCAAAAAGCTTGGAGCTGGGCGTGTCTGACAGCTTGGGGATTTTTTGCGAGCAACGCGACCAACAACCAATCACATGAATCTCCCGCCCCCAACATACAAAGCAAAAAACCCCGGGGATTTTATGCGAGCAATATATATATATATATATAAACTCCCCAAACAGGCGAAAACCTACCAGTTTCACCCACTGTCTCTGCCACCTCCCTCCATGCTGGTTCCTCCGGTTTGTATCCCGTTAATAGTTCTGGTCGTAAAGAACCGGGTGATTTGCTACCGTAACTTCTCGTTTGGAATATGAGGAAATGAACTGCAGTCTGGTTCTCCCTGCTTACACGCGGTTTGATTGGCTAGCGCTTCTACTGTCAGATTTGCATAAACGTGTTTGATTGGCTGGCGCTTCCAGCTCAGCTTCAAAAGTTGAACATTGCTCAACTTTTGAATCCTGAAAATCCTGGAAATCCTGTAAATCTTCGCTTCGCTCCCCCACAATGCAGTTCGGCGAAAAGCGAGGAAAAGTGACGTCATCCCCATTCAAAGTCAATGGGCAGAGAAGCGTTGTAAGCGGTGGAAGATTTGTTTAAAGCTGCTGTGTGGACGTACCGTAAAGCTGCTCTGGAACAGGGCCAGCATCGGCTCACTGATGGTGTGTTCCAGTTGTACTGGGAAGTGGGAGTATCCAAGTTCAAAGCTGGACATTTGTAACTGGAACGCCCTGAAGTCAGACTTCCTACTTTGAAACTCGGCGATAACTCGCCACATCATTAAAAAAACAGAGTCTCCGCATATGAACAGTAAGAGAACCCTTTAAAAATATAAGACGTTTAACTCTTCTGTATTATTTGTGTCCCATTAAATCAACTGTACATAAGGTATTGCTCATCTTCCATCTGTGGATATGTTGCTACGATGTTTGTATTCACAAAATACAAAATAAAGCGTAGTTATCAACCGGTATTGCTTACAGTGGCCTTCCTTTTACGACGTGTGCCACTGGAATGCAGTCAATTCGATGTGACGTCACTCCCAGGTCTCACCTCCCACTTCCAATGTAAAAGGAACGCAGCATTAGCCCAGGGCTAAAGTTGGTGCTAATCCTGCTCTGGAACACGGCCAGCTAGCCCTAGGCTAACGGCTCACTTAGCCCCACACTAAGTGCAGTGTGAAAAGCCTGAAAAAAGAGGACAAAGGATCACTAAACGTGTGCTCATTTCAACACAATTTATTTACACATCTTCATACAACTCAGTTTGAAGCCATGGCAATTTACTATTGCATGGCACCTTCAGTTCATCACTCCTTTTGTACTTCAGCAGTGCTTCTCTTTCAGCCCACACGGCGAGTGTTCAGATTTGTGTTCTAGCACACAGTCTTTCCTCAACACCTCTACCCAGGGGTGGGCTTCAGTCGACGGGGCCCTGGAAGATGAGTTTGATGTGGCCCTGCTCCCCTGTCAACCAGGTACCACAGAAGGGGCAGGCAGCATGGAAGGCATGGGTGCCGTGGGGCAACGGGATCTGGCTCCACCCCACCACAGTCTTTTCTGAGCATACATGGCCGCAGGGGCAGAAAGCGTGAGTGGGGGGCCCGGCGTCCAGGTACAATCCTCCCTCACAGCCCAGCCACAGGGGAACATAGGGGCCCACTCTCCGGCACATGGGGCACTCCCTCTCCCCGGTGCTGGCGGGTGCAGTGCCCCCGGGTCCAGCAGGGCCCTTCTCCTTGCGGTAGCCCCAGTTGTGGTAGCCGTGCACGTGGCCACAGTTGACGTAGACCCAGGGCTGCTTCTTGTCCACGATCTCGCGCTGGGCCAGACTCGGGAAGGCCAGCGTGTTGAAGCCCACCGGACACTGGGGCCGGGCGGCGTTCAGCTCCTGGCGAAGGGACTCCAGCTGTTTGAGGGTGGGGGTGTGGCGCAGTCCAGCGGGGGTCCTCCACAGCAGGGTGGCCCCACATAGATCAATCAGAGATCCATCCTGGAGGGTGTTGGACTCATTTTCCACCTGAAGAGGAGAACAGATGATGGCAATGTAGCAGAGGAAGAGAAGAAGAGAACAGTCACTGGCTGGAAGGAGGACATGGGGATTCGTTAGACCCGTTGTCGAGGGGATATGACTCAAAAAGTTGATCATGCCACCAGTTTCACTAAAACAACCCTTCACTGGGCTGTGCACTGGTCTGTTAAGATGTTTAAAGGGACTGTTTGCTAAAAAATACAATCCAAATCCAGAATGTAATTTGAACAGCAGCTTCCTGTTTGGTTCACACCCCTTAAGGTCAAGACAGGAAACATCAAAACCCAGGAGCAAGGGTTCGTGTCCACATAGCGCCTTTTATTTTCGCTTTTTTAATGTTTCTATGACAACGATATGTCAACAATGTATCACCGCTGTTGTAAGACTGACTAGCATGGATTTTATCATCTGTTTATGCCACGATATATTGTTTTACTCTAAGCACCAAACATCAGAGTCTTACTCTCACACTTTGATTGAATGAGCTTCACCGCTCTGTCTGACAGCCATATGTTGAGGGGGTGGACGATAACACAGTGTCACACCCACCGGGAGATACATCCGGTCCGACATCCAACAAACGGGCTCTAAGGTTTTTGTTATGATAGTTTTCATCTGACAAACACGGCCAAATAAGCTTTTCATTCAATTCACCAGCGTTATTCTGAGCGCTCTGAAGGAGGCGCTGTGTGGACACAGGCTCTTACCCTCCGGTAAATGTATAATTGGAGTCCCATTATACATTTTTAATCCCAATAATGAAAATGGACATGATCCTACAATAACACAATATTTCATTTCTTTCCTTCTTTAAAAATACTGAAATGTATAAAGATCAGCCACGTTGACGAATCAACCCGCTCTGTAGGAGTCCCTGAAGTACACCAAGTTCAGTAACCCGTATCAAAGCAAACGTATCATTTTCCCATCATGCCCTTCATCTCACCAGTTTGCCCCTCTGCTGCGCTGAGCGAGTCTCCCTCAGGGCGAAGACGTTTCCACAGACTGAGATTTCCCTCCAGACGCCCGGAGCCGGCTCAGACACAAACTCCCCCGCCGGGTGCATCACCAGAACCCCGTTGGTGGTCAGGCCGTCCATCAAGCCGTCCGACGTCCTCCATTTGGCCGCCCGTTCCTGAGAGACAAGTCAGCACGAGGAATATGAGGCGGAGGCAGGATGGAGGGGGGGGGGGAACAGCTAGCTTGCTTTTCTCTGCTGCTATATTTAGCTCGGTGCAGAATGCCTACTGTACTGACTAATGCCCCCCCGCTCAGGATGAACCCTGGGAGGGAGGACGGCTGCATTGTGAACACCATGAGCTCAGACGGAATGATACAGCACATTTCTGCATTAAAAAGAAGAAGGCCAAGGCAGTTATGAAAAGCAGCGACTCAGCTCTGCAAACATTTATTTTAGGCTGCTCTGGAGGAAAGAAGGATTTCACTGAAATATAGTGAGACATTAGGGGAAGGGCCAAGGGTCCCACGCACACTGAGAACACTGAAACGTTGACTTTAAAAAATGTATAAAGTCAACACATTTCACTTAACTGTATTCGCTAAGTTGAAAGCAACATTTTTTATTTTAAATAAAACATATTAGATTCAACTTAATATTGCTGCTTTCAATTACCCTGACACAGTTATGTGTAATCTGTTGACATAATATATTTAATTAAAGCCAATGTTACAGTTTTCAGCGCAGGAAACTCAAACTGCGATGAGATGTGTCTTTCATAATATTACTAAAGAAGACACTATGTCAGAAATATAAAGCAACTATTTATCACATTTTGTAAATATATTTAGTGGCTAATCCTGAAAACATGCCCGCTATAATCCGATGACATCGTGATAAGGTCTTCTCATACTTAGTCATACACTATTTACAGTATCAACAGTTGCATCTGCATCACATCCATCAACACTCCAGAGATGGCCTGCTGCGACAAAGAGAATAGCTGTTCATCGTGTCGGTGTGATTGGAGTCCTGATGGCTGCCGGAGCTCGCCTGCGCGGTGACGTGTGTGTGGAGCGCTGGCTGCTGACGTTATCTCTCTGCTCGCTGGCCTCGCTGTTCGGGGTCCTGGGAAGTCTTTCATGGGATGATGTCATGAGAAAGGGCTATTATTGCTTTTGTGATAAGCCTGTAGCTCAGGCATTGTTTTGACCGGGGCCACTTTTGTAAAATGACGGCCAGGGGTCAGCTAGTAAACGAATATTAAAGCTCTCCTATTATACTAATTTTAGGCATATATTATAGGTCTCAGAGATATAAAAAAAAAAACTATGAAGTGTTTTGCTCAAAATACTAAACAGACCACCCATTGTAGCGTGAATGGGTGAATTATCCATCTATTTCAGCCCTGTTAGAGAAGTGCTTATTCTGTGTCAGTAGCTACGGGGCCACGCCCCCTTTGGAGCACACAGAGAGAAGCAGAAAGTCAGCTAAATGCTGCCGTGATGAAACGCCACATCATGTTCCAAACCACTTCAAGGATTATCTCTGAAACAGGATGGAGCTCAAACTCTCTCTCTCTCTCAGGTTGACCACAAGGTGACTTCCTTTGTACGGCTTCTTTACACATGCTCTCTCCAGTAGGTTAGCTCTGAGTGTTAGCGCTGCTTTCTAATGTAAACAAAGACCATATTACTTCCAAAACACGTCAGGCTTGTTTCTGATAGGGCCGTCGGTCTAAAGCCAGCCCACATTTTTTATGTTTCATCATATCGGACGTAAATCTGGATCAGCTCCGTTGTTGCCCCGTTTTTAGAGATGTGGGTACGGAGGAAAGAGAGAGGGTTGTATTGACACTTTGTGAGTTCCCTGACACACCGGGGACACATGTTAAAGTATAAAAGACATCAAAAAGTGCATTTTGCATGACAGGAGACCTTTAAAGCTTGGGGTAACATTCCATTTATGCTTTTGGAGGTCTTCCCTCTCCTGTGTTCTATGGTTTTTGTGCATGTAAATGGTCTGCAAAAGCTACGCCAGAAACGTCTCTATTGTACTCCTTTGTTAACTTCTGCAACATAGTGACATCACTACGTAATACTCGTGCCTCTATTGGCTAGCGCTCCAACACATTGTACATGATAGGCTAAGGGGCGGGACATCTCTAAGCAGTTGACCAGTCACAACAGAGCCGGCCAGCTAACCAATCAGAGCAGACTGGGCTCTGGTTTCAGACAGAGGGTGAAAAGAGGTGCTGCAGCACAGGCAGTATGAGAACAATAAAGAGCTGTAGAACATTAAGGCATGGAGACGTGTCCCCGTAGAGGAGCTAAATACATTTAGCATGGACCTCTGTTAGGGGGCTTCAGGGGATCCTACCTTGGTACTTAAGTGTTTTACTAACAAGCTTAGCACCGCATTAGCAGCGAGCAAACCCTTCTCTCTGATGGAAAACAATTACAAATCTTCCCAGGCGGCCTCAGGCTCCAGACAGCTCCACTGAACTGAGATCAGCAGGATGGAGGGGAAACTGCTGAGTCGGCTTGATGGAGCATGACTGTGCTGCATTCATGAAAATAACCAGTGCCCTGCTTTCTATTTTAGGGTAACGCTATTAGGAGCGTTCTTTGTAGTTCTGATAGTAAGTCTTACTGTCAGATGATGAACATTATGGATTTTCACATTAGACGTTGTATTGTCATAGATTTGCTAACTGGTTATGATGATATTACTTTCTAAAGTAAGAGCTGAGCACAGCTATATCAGTCAAAATAGAGCAGGTTGTAATCATTTCCAGATCTCAATCTCTAATATCTAATAATATATCAGTATATTATTATCACATCCGATTAGACCCGGGCCCCACTGACATGGACACTTACACCCCCTATGAACACCTCACGTTACATATTAACATCATGACCCTTTATATAAGTTACATTAATGCACATCTTTGGGATTATATCTCTGTATGCTTTTTTGAATCAGAAATATTCTACATGTTCTATTGTATGTGTTTTAGAGGTTCTGCTATTTTATGTTTCTTAATTTCTGTACATGCTTTTATTATCTATTGAATTTCCCCTTACTGTGTTGATGTCAAACATCTAAGCAAATAACTTGTATGTGAAAACATACTGGTAACAAATAAATACATCGGATTCTGATTTCGAACAAAATAGGGAAGTTATAAAAAACACAAAAAACCCTGAATTTTTGGGTCTTTGAAATAATGAAATAGAGTAGCATGCAAACCGTGTATGCGTGTACTCATATGCTGCATTCAGCAAGAAGCAGTTACATTAGTGCTCCCTCCTCTCCAGGTCACATGCACTGACACCCATCTTTACAGCTATGATGTCACCCGTGGGAGGCAAAGTCCTGTCCCTGAAGTCACCCACACTGTATGCTAGTTGCCGTGGTAACCGGTCCCTGTGTAGGGAGAACACTCACCCCCAGGAAGATGTTCTTGGAGGAGTCGAAGCCGGCGGCGTAGATGCGGGCGGTGTAGGGGGCGCTGCGCTCACACATGATGCGGCAGGCGTAGCGGGAGATGGTGCTCTGCGCCGACTGGCCTCCCCCCCCCCCCTCCCCCGCTGCACCCCCGCCCTGACCGCTGCTGCTCCCCGCCGTGTCCGTCACCACGAAGTCGATCATGCTCTCTGTGGACCGGCCGATCTGAGGGGCCAGAGAGAGGGGTCATTGTCAGGAAACAGTTAAAAGATGGACAGTCATGTTCACTTCTATTCAGCAGTTCCTCTCTTTAATTGGCCACACTTAGATGTTCCTACATTAAACACTTTACACAACCTATTCCAGATGATTTACTTAATCTGTCTCCTGATAGGCTCAGAGTGAAGTGCTTTTTTAATTACTAACGTCAGTGTGATGTTGGTGAGTGGGGGGGGGGGGGGCAAATCTGGCAGCAATAACACCAACTGGCCAGATTTAAATAGTCCCCTTTGAGTAAAAGTAGCAATACTACAGTGTACAAATACTCCGTTGCAATTAAAAGTCCTGAATTCACATTTGTACTTAGTTAAAAGTAAAAGTGAGTTAGTGTCAAAATATACTTAAAGTACCAAAAGTAAAAGTACTCTGTACAATTGCACATTTAAACACCAGATATATTTCCTCATTATTTGATTATAATTATTGTTGCATTCATGTGTTCATCACTTCAATGACTTCAAGACTTCAATGACTTCAAGGACTTCAATGACTTCAAGGACTTCAATGACTTCAAGGACTTCAATGACTTCAATGACTTCAATGACTTCAATCACTTCAATGACTTCAATGACTTCAATGACTTCAAGGACTTCAATGACTTCAATGACTTCAAGGACTTCAATGACTTCAATCACTTCAATGACTTCAATCACTTCAATGACTTCAATCACTTCAATGACTTCAATCACTTCAATGAAGATGGGGTTTATTTGAATTGCTTCATACACTACTGGGTAGGTTAGCCTATAATGCAGACGTCACCAACTACATTTGACCAAGGGACAAAATTAATCCAAGAGGCACTTTCGGGGGCCAGAGTTTTTTATATATATATAAATCATAATAAATTATATATGTATATTTATATATATATATATATATATATAATTGATTGAATATGTTGACTTTATTGAAACAACAGGTGTATATCAGTATGTAGTGTCTCTACTTTAAAGAGTCCTCTCCTGCTGATGTTCAGGTGTATATCAGTATGTAGTATCTACTTTAAAGAGTCCTCTCCTGCTGATGTTCAGGTGTATATCAGTATGTAGTGTCTCTACTTTAAAGAGTCCTCTCCTGCTGATGTTCAGGTGTATATCAGTATGTAGTGTCTCTACTTTAAAGAGTCCTCTCCTGCTGATGTTCAGGTGTATATCAGTGTGTAGTGTCTCTACTTTAAAGAGTCCTCTCCTGCTGATGTTCAGGTGTATATCAGTGTGTAGTGTCTCTACTTTAAAGAGTCCTCTCCTGCTGATGTTCAGGTGTATATCAGTGTGTAGTGTCTCTACTTTAAAGAGTCCTCTCCTGCTGATGTTCAGGTGTATATCAGCATGTAGTGTCTCTACTTTAAAGAGTCCTCTCCTGCTGATGTTCAGGTGTATATCAGCATGTAGTGTCTCTACTTTAAAGAGTCCTCTCCTGCTGATGTTCAGGTGTATATCAGTATGTAGTATCTACTTTAAAGAGTCCTCTCCTGCTGATGTTCAGGTGTATATCAGTATGTAGTGTCTCTACTTTAAAGAGTCCTCTCCTGCTGATGTTCAGGTGTATATCAACATGTAGTGTCTCTACTTTAAAGAGTCCTCTCCTGCTGATGTTCAGGTGTATATCAGCATGTAGTGTCTCTACTTTAAAGAGTCCTCTCCTGCTGATGTTCAGGTGTATATCAGCATGTAGTGTCTCTACTTTAAAGAGTCCTCTCCTGCTGATGTTCAGGTGTATATCAGCATGTAGTGTCTCTACTTTAAAGAGTCCTCTCCTGCTGATGTTCAGGTGTATATCAGTGTGTAGTGTCTCTACTTTAAAGAGTCCTCTCCTGCTGGTGTTCAGGTGTATATCAGTGTGTAGTGTCTCTACTTTAAAGAGTCCTCTCCTGCTGATGTTCAGGTGTATATCAGTATGTAGTGTCTCTACTTTAAAGAGTCCTCTCCTGCTGATGTTCAGCTGTATATCAGTATGTAGTGTCTCTACTTTAAAGAGTCCTCTCCTGCTGATGTTCAGGTGTATATCAGTATGTAGTGTCTCTACTTTAAAGAGTCCTCTCCTGCTGATGTTCAGGTGTATATCAGTGTGTAGTTTCTCTACTTTAAAGAGCCCTCTCCTGCTGATGTTCAGGTGTATATCAGTGTGTAGTGTCTCTACTTTAAAGAGTCCTCTACTGCTGATGTTCAGGTGTATATCAGCATGTAGTGTCTCTACTTTAAAGAGTCCTCTCCTGCTGATGTTCAGGTGTATATCAGCATGTAGTGTCTCTAATTTAAAGAGTCCTCTCCTGCTGATGTTCAGGTGTATATCAGCATGTAGTATCTCTACTTTAAAGAGTCCTCTCCTGCTGATGTTCAGGTGTATATCAGTATGTAGTATCTACTTTAAAGAGTCCTCTCCTGCTGATGTTCAGGTGTATATCAGCATGTAGTGTCTCTACTTTAAAAAGTCCTCTCCTGCTGATGTTCAGGTGTATATCAGTATGTAGTATCTACTTTAAAGAGTCCTCTCCTGCTGATGTTCAGGTGTATATCAGTATGTAGTTTCTCTACTTTAAAGAGTCCTCTCCTGCTGATGTTCAGGTGTATATCAACATGTAGTGTCTCTACTTTAAAGAGTCCTCTCCTGCTGATGTTCAGGTGTATATCAGCATGTAGTGTCTCTACTTTAAAGAGTCCTCTCCTGCTGATGTTCAGGTGTATATCAGCATGTAGTGTCTCTACTTTAAAGAGTCTTCTCCTGCTGATGTTCAGGTGTATATCAGTATGTAGTATCTACTTTAAAGAGTCCTCTCCTGCTGATGTTCAGGTGTATATCAGCATGTAGTGTCTCTACTTTAAAAAGTCCTCTCCTGCTGATGTTCAAGTGTATATCA
>NC_047520.1:21074941-21146646 GCF_902827115.2 Pseudochaenichthys georgianus | reverse complement strand
ATCTCCATTCATCAACAACTCCTGGTGCCCGCCCCCTCCCCCTCTCTGCACTGGCCCCTGACACAGAAATGCACACTCCCAGCTCAACCCCTCAATCCCCAATGCTCTCTCTCCTCCTTCTCCCCTGTGGATGTTCCACTGGTCTCGAAGCTGGTGACCAATGCTAAGGCCTCCACCTGCTCCCTTGACCCCATGCCCACGGTGCTGGTCAAGGCCTGCCTTCCCACCCTCTGCCCCATCATAACAGACATCATCAACTCCTCTCTGTCATCTGGAATAGTTCCCTCCTGCTTCAAAACCGCCTCCATCACTCCCATCCTCAAGAAGCCTGGTTTGGACCCTGAGGAGCTGAACAACTACCGACCGATCTCCAACCTTACTTTCCTTAGCAAAACCTTGGAAAGAGCAGTCGCCGCCCAGCTTCATCAACATCTGTCCAACCATGAGCTCTACGAACCCCTACAGTCAGCCTACAGAGCACATCACAGCACAGAGACCGCCCTCCTCAAGATCACTAATGACCTCCTTCTCGCTGCTGACTCCGGACAAATCAGTATTCTCATCCTCCTCGACCTCTCTGCCGCTTTTGACACTGTTTCTCATACAGTCCTCCTGAAATGCCTCTCTGACAACCTTGGCATCACTGTCACAGCCCTGTCATGGTTTCAGTCCTATCTATCAACCAGGTCTCAGTTTGTTAGCATCAGCGGCTCATCCTCCCCCTTGGCCCCAGTCAACCATGGTGTCCCCCAAGGCTCTGTGCTTGGTCCCTTACTTTTCACCATTTATATGCTCCCCCTTGGCCAGATCATACGTCAATTCGGTCTCAATTTCCACTGCTACGCTGACGACACTCAGCTCTATCTCAGCACCTCACCATCCGCCCAGCTCCCTCCACAGTCTTTGGTCAACTGTCTCCATGCCATAAAAACCTGGATGACAGCAAATCTACTCAAACTCAACAGTAAGAATACTGAGCTCATGGTTGTGGCCCCCAAAGCACTGCTCCGGAAGGTTGGGGATCTCCTCCTCCACATTGACGGCTGTTCCATCTCCCCGTCTCCCGAAGTCCGTAACCTGGGTGTCATCCTTGACTCCACTCTCTCATTTCAGTCACACATCAAATCCGTCACTAAGTCTGCCTTCTATCACCTCAGGAACATCTCCCGTCTACGACCATCACTCTCTGATTCCGTGGCCGAAACCCTCATTCATGCATTCGCCTCCTCCCGGTTGGATTACTGCAACGGAGTCCTGTTCGGGGTTCCCAGTAAAGCCCTGGATAGACTCCAGTATGTGCAGAACTCGGCTGCCAGGGTGCTCACTCACACCAAGCCCTGGCAGCACATCACCCCCACCCTGATCCACCTCCACTGGCTCCCAGTCAAGCACCGTATCACCTATAAACTCCTTCTTCTGACTTACAAATCCCTCCATGCCCTCGCCCCCCCAATACCTGTCTGACCTTCTCCGCTACCACACTCCATCCCGGAAGCTAAGATCATCTGGACAGGATCTCCTCTCCACCCCACGCACCAGGTTGCGGACTTTTGGTGACAGAGCCTTCAGTGTGGCATCCCCCACCCTCTGGAACTCTCTCACCCCCGAAATCCGCAGCGCCCCAACCCTGGACATTTTCAAAAAAGCCCTCAAAACGCACCTTTTTACCAAGGCTTTCCCCACTGTATAGTTAGTTTAATAGGTTTATTTTTCCACTACTTCCCCCCCCACCCCCTTAACCTGTCTGCCTCCCCCCCCCCCCCCCCCCCTACTCCCCCCCCCCCCTACCCGACTTGTAAAGCGACCTTGGGTTTCCTGAAAGGCGCTATAAAAATATTATATATTATTATTATTGAGAAACACATGAAGTCTTTCAAAGACGGCGAAGTTGTGAAAGAAGCTATCCTGGAGGCTGCGACGCGATTTTTGGGACAGTAAAAATAACAGTAGCATTTCAACAGGTTTTTGATATAATAAAAACTCAAGTTAGATACCGTTATTAATCAGCTGTGAGTTTTAGTTTGTTTGAACTTATTCATAATTATTGTACAAAACGGTATAAGAATGCAAACTTAAATTGATTATAGTCTATTATCAGTTCAGGTTAAGAAACTAGTGTTGCTTGCATCCTATTTTAAAGGCATTTCCTTTTTGTTAGGATTTGTCTGTGTTGGTATTTTTCTTGTCCTTTTCTATCTTTGGGTTTCCTATTTTATTTTGTAAAGTGTTCACCCCCGTTTCCTGCCTGTTTGCTTTCTGTCGGTTTCCCTCTCTGATTACCCAATTGTGTTCACCTGGTACCTATGTGTTTTCTCCTCCCTCCTCACCTGTCTCGTGTTTATGTGATTAGTCCTGGGTGTATTTAAGTTCTGGGTTCTATTTCGTCCCTACTGACCGCCAGAGGCGGTGCTTTAGCACTGGATATGTCCATCGCGCGCATGCGCAGCTCGAGTACCAATAACAACAAAGTCACCTGTGACTAGGGTTGGGTACCGAGAACCGGTTCCGGTTCGGAACCGGTTCCAACATTTCGATTCCAACGGTATCATTTAGAAATGTGAATTTCGGTTCCGCTTTTCGATTCCTGAGGAACTGTTTCTCGCAGCTCTCCGTAGCCTGCTGCATGACTGCGGCGGGGCGGGAAATGTAGCGTTGTATCTACATTTCCTACAGTGTAACCTGAGACCAGGGCCGGCCCGTCGCACTGGCATTATAAATGTTCGCCTAGGGCGCCAGATCTGTGGAGGCGCTGCGCTGACAGCTCTGGGAGAAAAAATAAATGTTTTGACCGTTGGGGCTCATCCTAATATTCGACCTTGATGTAACAACATTCATAATTAAGTAAATGTAACACCCTTTTCACCCCGGTTACACTTTTCATTTGCCCTGTACGATGGGCGCTGCAAGTGATGAAAATGGGGGATGTTGGCTTATCTGGCAACCGCAGCTCACAGCCAAAGTGCGCGTGAGCGAGGGAGAAAGGGAGGGTGCACTGGAACCGGCGCTGTTGTTATTAGCATCTGGTGCTAGCTGCTCTTACGGAAGAAGAAGATGTTTCTTCAATGATGTGGAGGGAGAGTCCTCTCCAGTCTGACTGAGAGGCTGATAACTACAGCTCAGTGAGGTAAAGGACTCTGAGTGTTTAGATAGTTTACTTTAGTCTAAGTTATCTCAGTGGGTCTCAAACGTTTTGATCACAATTTATGTAAACACATATTTCCAAGGCTCTCCTTTATAATTATTGGGATAAAACAGGTTTGAAATCATTCCAATGTATACTATAGGACAGTAAACCAGACATATCGTTTTAAACTGGAGAGATAAAAAGATATGCATAAATAAAATAGTAAAATAAGATATGAATGAACAACAAAAATAAAATGCATTACATGTAGGCTATTTGTTATTTAATTATTAAAATGTAAACTGATCTTTTTCATATGGGTGTTTAGAGTTGTACCCCCTAGATCTAGTCTCTAGTAATTCTGCGTGTGCACCAGATTGAAGCATTTTACTTCAAAATGTTCAAACATTTCTTCCCGGTATGCCTGAGAGGCAGATATGCTTGTTTTTCTCAACAAGAACTGTTTTTAAAAGTTGGACTGTTGCAGCTTCAGTGGTTCTCAGGTTAAAGTTACATAGCAGTGAATATAAACAGACTGATTAATGTGAATATTACTTTAAACTAACCTGTGTAAAAGTTTCTCAAATAAATGTAATTTTTTTGGTGGAAGAAGCATGTATCATTTTTTTACCCTGCCCCTCAAAGAATCGGAATCGAGAACCGTTAAGAACCGGAATCGAAAAGTAGAATCGGAATCGGAATCGTGGAAATTCAAACGATACCCAACCCTACCTGTGACCCACGTGACACCGGCTATATCCGCCGGTATTGTCAGAGGATCTGTTCCTTTTCATCTTCTCGCTGCGCGAGGGTACCGTGGCTACGTTTTCGTAGCCTACAGCGTTCAGGTTTGAGCGTTTGATCGGAGGGATTTCTCTGCAAAACAGCTGGCCGCGTGAAGCTTCGCGACTGACAGTCGGAGCTACGGGTCGTTAGACGCGTCCTCCAGGAGCTGCGCCGGCTGTGCAGAGCCGCGACAGACAGGTTTGTGTCAGCTTGTTGCTAATGATGGCTGTGTTTCCACACCCGCTCCCAGCCAAGTTGTCCTGATTACCGTCTGATTGTTTGTGGCTTAGACTTTCTGGTGACGACAGTGTTCCCGCTTCCTCTCCCATAAAGTTGCCCTTATGCTCTTCTGAAAGTTCTGCTTGTGGCGTTGTGCCCGAGCTATCATTAGCATTTGAGTCCCAGCTTTGGCTGCGTCCCTCATTCGATTTAGTATGGAAAGCCAAGAGTGTCATACTTTAAACCCGTTTTTTCGTTTAGATGCAGAAAGTAAGGTAAGTACTTTCTATTTCCTAGAAGCTATTATCTGGTCTTAACATTTGTGTTTTGACTTGGTCGCTTGGTTGTTAGCAGCAGCCGCTTGGCTAACACCTTGCTGTTGAGCTTAACTATTAACTCAGGGCAGTGCTCCCGCTCCCTGTAGCATAGGGTTTGATTGCAGTAGCGCTAGTTCGTTGTATTACTGCTCCTAGTACTAGTCTCCTAGCACTAGGATGATCTGCAGAGAACATCTTCACGGCGGGTGCTGTGTGCTCGGCATGTGCGGTTACTACTGTAACCAGACACGGTTCTATGCGGGCTGTTCTCTTTCTTAGAAGCTAATTATCTGGTCTTAACATTGTGTTCTGACTTGGTTGCTTGATTGTTAGCAGCAGCCGCTTGGCTAACACCTTGCATGTACGGTTAAGCTTCATTATTTAACTCAGCCGGTGAGGGCAGTGCTCTCGCTGCTGCTCCCGGTAAACGCATGGTGTGGTTGCAGTAGCGCTATATCGTGGTATTTACTGCTCCTAGTACTAGACTCCTAGCACTAGGACGATATGCAGAGAACAATCTTCACTGTGTGTGCCGTGTGCTCTGCATGTATGGCCATTAAGGAGGATTTCATCCTCCCAATATTATATTGTCTAGTGGGCAGCCGTTGGCTGACACTTTTAGGCACCGGCCACAGTTACTATTGTAACTAAGGTTCTAAGCCGTAAGTACTGGCCATAATTACTACTGTAACTACGGTTCCAAGCTGTGTAAGTACTGGCCATAGTTAATACTGTAACTACGGGGTTAAGCCGTAAGTACTGGTAACTACGGTTCTAAACCATGCAAGTACTGGCCAGAGTTACTACTGTAACTACGGCTCTATTACATTACATTACATTGCATTTAGCTGACGCTTTTATCCAAAGCGACTTACAATAAGTACATTCGACCAGGAAGACACAACCTTGAAGAAAACAGAATCATATAAGAACATCAGGTTTCAAAGAGCCAATCGTTTCAAGTGCTACTCAACTGGCTTTAGATAAGCCAGTCCTTTATTAGTATATAAGTGCTCTGTTAGCAGTTCTTTGTTAGTCATTCTATCGCTTGAAGTGGAGTCGAAAGAGATGAGTTTTCAGTCTGCGCCGGAAGGTGTGTAAGCTTTCTGCGGTCCTGATTTCAATGGGGAGCTCATTCCACCATTTTGGAGCCAGGATAGCAAACCCACGTGTTTTTGCTGATGGGAACTTGGGTCCCCCTCGCAGCGAGGGTGCAGCGAGCCGTTTGGCTGATGCAGAGCGTAGAGCACGTGCTGGGGTGTACGGTTTAACCATGTCCTGGATGTAGGAAGGGCCAGATCCATTCGCAGCATGGTACGCAAGTACCAGTGTCTTGAAGTGGATTCTAGCAGTTACCGGAAGCCAGTGGAGGGAGTGGAGGAGCGGCGTGGTGTGGGAACATTTTGGAAGGTTGAAGACCAGACGAGCCGCTGCATTCTGGATGAGCTGCAGAGGTCGGATGGCACATGCAGGTAGACCAGCCAGGAGGGAGTTGCAGTAGTCTAGGCGTGAGGTGACGAGAGCCTGGACCAGAACCTGCGTCGATTTCTGGGTCAGCTGTGGGCGTATCTTCCTGATGTTGAAAAGCGTGTATCTGCAGCAGCGGGTTGTAGCAGCGATGTTTGCAGTAAACGACAGGTTGTTATCTAGGATAACACCCAGATTCCTTGCAGTCTGAGTCGGGGAAACAACAGAGGGGCCGATGTTGATGGTCAGGTCAAGAGAGGGACAATCTTTTCCCGGAAGGAAAAGCACTTCAGTTTTGTCAAGGTTGAGCTTGAGATGATGAGCGGACATCCACTGAGAGATGTCAGCTAAACAAGCAGAGATGCGTGTGACGACCTGGGTCTCTGAGCGGGGAAAGGACAGAATTAATTGGGTGTCGTCAGCGTAGCAGTGGTATGAAAAACCATGCGGGCTAATGACAGATCCGAGCGAGTTTGTGTACAGGGAGAAGAGGAGGGGACCAAGAACAGAGCCCTGAGGGACCCCTGTAGTTAATTGACAAGGGTCGGACTCAGACCCTCTCCAAGTAACCCTGTAGGTGCGGTCTTTGAGGTATGAGGTGAGGAGGGAAAGTGCAGAGCCTGAAACTCCAAGTTCTCTATGCCGTGTAAGTACTGGCCATAGTTACTACTGTAACTACGGTTCTAAACCATGCAAGTACTGGCCAGAGTTACTACTGTAACTACGCCTCTATGCTGTGTAAGTATCCAAGCCGTGCAAGTACTGGCCAGAGTTACGACTGTAACTACGGTTCTAAGCCGTGTAAGTACTGGCCATAGTTACTACTGTAACTACGGTTAGATGCCGTGTGAGCCCTGGCCATGGTTACTTTTGTAACTACGGCTCTGTGCTATTCTATTCTTTAGAAGCTAGTTATCTGGTCTTAAACATGTGTGTTATTTGACTTGATCTCGCTTGATCGTTAGCAGCAGCCGCTCGGCTAACGTCTTGCGTATACTGTTAGCTTCTTTATTTTACCCAGCTAGGTGAAGGCAGTGCTCTCGCTCCCGCTCCCTCTACCGGTAATGCGGATGTAGCTACATCCCTTTTTCTGTTCGGCGAGTAGTAGCACCGCTCTACTCTTCCCGTTCAGCAGGTAGCCGGTGAAGGCTGTGTTCCCGCACCCGCTCCCGGTTACACTGCATCTGACGTTCGACTCTAACTTAACCAGTGAAGGCAGTTCTCGCCCCCACTCCTGGTAGACGCCAAACGGCCTCGTTTTTTCCGTTAAGCAGGGAGCCGGTGAAGGCTGTGTTCCCGCACCCGCTCCCGGTTACACTGCATCTGGCATTCGTCTCTAACTCAACCAGTGAAGGCAGTTCTCGCCCCCGCTCCTGGTAGACGCCAAACCGCCTTGTTTTTTCTGTTAAGCAGGTAGCTGGTGAAGGCTGTGTTCCCGCTCCCGGTTACGCTGCATCTGGCATTCGTCTCTAACTCGACCAGTGAAGGCAGTGTTCTCGCCCCCGCTCCTGGTAGACGCGGAACTGCCTTGTGTCTCCGTTAAGCAGGTAGCCGGTGAAGGCTGTGTTCCCGCACCCGCTCCCGGTTACACTGCATCTGGCATTCGTCTCTAACTCAACCAGTGAAGGCAGTTCTCGCCCCCGCTCCTGGTAGACGCCAAACTGCCTTGTTTTTCTGTTAAGCAGGTAGCTGGTGAAGGCTGTGTTCCCGCACCCGCTCCCGGTTACACTGCATCTGGCATTCGTCTCTAACTCAACCAGTGAAGGCAGTTCTCGCCCCCGCTCCTGGTAGACGCCAAACTGCCTTGTTTTTCTGTTCAGCAGGTAGCTGGTGAAGGCTGTGTTCCCGCACCCGCTCCCGGTTACACTGCATCTGGCATTCGTCTCTAACTCAACCAGTGAAGGCAGTTCTTGCCCCCGCTCCTGGTAGACGCCAAACTGCCTTGTTTTTTCTGTTAAGCAGGTAGCTGGTGAAGGCTGTGTTCCCGCACCCGCTCCCGGTTACGCTGCATCTGGCATTCGTCTCTAACTCAACCAGTGAAGGCAGTGTTCTCGCCCCCGCTCCTGGTAGACGCTAAACTGCCTTGTTTATTCTGTTAAGCAGGTAGCTGGTGAAGGCTGTGTTCCCGCACCCGCTCCCAGTTACGCTGCATCTGGCATTCGTCTTAATTTAACCAGTGAAGGCAGTGTTCTCGCCCCCGCTCCTGGTAGACGCTAAACTGCCTGGTTCCGTTAAGCAGGTAGCTGGTGAAGGCTGTGTTCCAGCACCCGCTCCCGGTTACGCTGCATCTGGCACTCGCCTCTAGCTCAGCCAGTGAAGGCAGTGTTTTCGCCCCCGCTCTTGGTAAACTGCCTTATTTACTAATCCAGCTAGGTGAAGGCAGTGATCTCGCTCCCGCTCCCTCTGCCGTAACGTGGGTGTAATTACATCCCTCTTTCTGTTCGGCGAGTAGCAGCAATGCTCTACTCTTTCCATTAAGCAGGTAGCTGGTGAAGGCTGTGTTCCCGCACCCGCTCCTGGCTACGCTGCATCTGGCTACCTACAGAATGGTTCATTCGTGTAGCGCCTGTAGGGTTTCTCTTGAGCCCGAGGACGGCCACGACCGCTGCCCCTCCTGCCTCGGCCGCTTCTGGCGGTCAGTGGGGACGAAATTCGAGCATCTGAGGGAGGTTCTCACGGTAAACGCCTGCATGAGCTGAAGCTGCATGCCTCGGGTGCTCAGAGTGGCTCGAATCACTGAGGTGGAACGTCTGGCAGCAGCCAACAGACACCTCTCCTTGTCACGTACTCCTCCAGATCAATTCGGCCGTTCCCGGCGACTTGAGGGAGCGATGGCTTTGTGTGCTCCCCCCCCCCCCCCCCCCCCCCAATAGAAGGACTAGAAATAGGCTGTCCTCTAAAGTGGATCGGCTAGCTGCAGCCTGGGCCCGGTGTAGGGGCTGCTAGCGCCCCTCCTTCGGTTGGCACCCCTCCTTCGGCTGACGCACCTCCTCCGGTTGACGGAGAGTCCTCCGTCGCGTACCAGTCGAGCCAGGGGAGCTGTTTAGATCAGCTGCCCTGGAGGCACTGGAGTGTGCCGCCCAAGCTAGGCAGACCAGGCAGCAGCACTCGGGTCCTCGCAGACCTGTGCCCACTCCCAGCAGGCCCAGGGGCCGCTCTAGCAGCCGCACTCAGCCGCTGGATTACAGGGGTGGTCTGCAGAGGTCTTAGCGGCCCACTCAACCGCCTCCCAAGGACTTTCGTGCCCCATGTCACCCGCCTTCCAGGCGGCTTCGTGCCCCAGAGCCTTACCGGAACCCCCCCCTCAAGAGGCTCCAGGGTCCGGGGGGCTGGGCTCTGAAATCCCGGGGGTGGTCGGCGGCTGCTTTCCCAGCAGCAGCTCAGTTTCTGGGCAGTCTGTACTTCCGTCCCTTGGGTGGTTTTCACCTTAACCCAGGGGTACGGACCGCAGCTCCGGCCCCTAGCCTTCGGCTGGGTCTAATTGACAGTCGTCAGCGATCCGGCAGGGGCCCTACCTCTGGGCCAAGAGTTGTCCGTCCTTTTGTCCAAGGACGCAATCAACCCAGTAAGACCCTCTGCTCAGCCAGGGGGTTCTACTCGGCATACTTTCTCGTGAGCAAGAAAGTCGGCGGATTTCGCCCGATCTTGGACTTCAGAGGAATCAACAGATTCCTGAAGGTGCTGCCATTCTATATGCTGACTACTGCATACGCACAGGTGGAGTGGTTCCCAACCGAGGGATGCCTACTTCCACGTGGGCCGGGCAAGAGGGTGCCTTATATTCAGTTCCTCCGGCCCTTGGGCAGACTGGCAGCTGCCTCGGCCGCTGGGCCCTTAGGCCCGCTGTCGTTGTGCCCCATGCAGATGTGGCTGAACAGCCTTCCACAAGTGGCACAGGCACAGTGAAGTCAGGGTGTCGCAGCATTGCTCCACTCTCCGTCACGCTGGAGGGGCAAGGCCTATCTCTGGTAGGCGTGCCCATGGGTGCCATCCCATCCCGCCAGGAGACCATCACCATAGGTGCATGTCTCTCAGGGTGGGGTGCAGTGCGGCAGGGCAGGACCATTCAGGGTCAGTGGTCTGCCCAGCAGAGTGCGCGCCGGGTCAACGGGCTAGAGCTTCGGGCCGTGCAGCTTGCACTCACGCACTTTCTACCCCAACTGGGGGGCAAGAATGTGCGTGTTCCTTGGGGACAGCATGTACATTGTTGCTTAGACAACAGTCCCTTCTAGATAGTGGACCTTCTCACTCCACTCTGAATTTATGTGGCTGCGATTCTGCCCAACATGTTCGGGTCGACGGCGGGGTGCCACAGGTCGGTGTCCCTCTTTATGAGAGGGGCTTTACGGCAGCGTCCCCCTTGCACCCCGAGGGCTCCGGCTTGGGACCTGCCCTTGCTGCCGGATGCCCTATCACCTCCTCCCTTCGAGCCCCTGGCCCAGGTGGGGCTTAGGTGGCTGCCCACGAAGGCAGCATTCTGCTTGCCATAGCCTCAGGGAAGCGAGTCGGGGAGTTGCATGTCCTCTCCATAAACAATACATGCCCGAGGTGGGACTCTCATGCGTTGCCCTTTGGGCAAATGTGGCATTTGGGGTCCTTCCACAAACTCACTTCAATCAGCCTGCCCAGCTGGCACGCTTTGACATTCAGGAGTACGGCACATCGAAGTTGCTGTGCCCGGGGGGTGCCCAAAGGGCGTATATCAAGGCTACTGCCTGTATACGGCAGGAGGAGCAACTCTTGAGTTTGCCCTGGCGGCACTAAAGGAGGTTAGGCTCTCTAACCAGTGGCTTCCCCACTGGGTTGTCGATACCATCTCACAGGCTTACGGGGCCAGTGGCCGCCCCCTGCCACCAGGCTGAGATGCCACTCTACAAGGAGCATCTCAACATATTGGGCTGCCCTGACAGGGGTGCCCCTGGAGACCATCTGCGCCGCGGCGTCGTGGGCGTCTTCTGGCACATTCTCCAGTTGTCATCAGGTCAATGTCGCCACTCCCCATTCTTTGGGCGTGGTCCTTTTGCCGAGCTCCGCTGCTTCCAGTGGTGAGCAAGGGCTTGGATTATTCATGACATTGTTGGTATAGGTCATCCAGTGCTAAAGCACCGCCTCTGGCGGTCAGTAGGGACGAAATAGAACGATAGTTACGGCTGTAACTACGGTTCTATGAGTCCCGGATGACCGCCAGAGTTCCCTGTCACTCAGAATTCTTGTGTGCTCGCGAGAAGATTCGGGGAACAGATCCTCTGACAATACCGGCGGATATAGCCGGTGTCACGTGGGTCACAGGTGACTTTGTTGTTATTGGTACTCGAGCTGCGCATGCGCGCGATGGACATATCCAGTGCTAAAGCACCGCCTCTGGCGGTCATCCGGGACTCATAGGACCGTAGTTACAGCCGTAACTATCGTTTTCTGTCTCTCTTTGTCGGGTTGTCTTGTGATTTGGCTTGTCCTCGGTGAGTGTTATGTTCTGCCTGTATATATATATATATATATATATATATATATATATAGCCTTGAAATAAAGGAATTATTTTGACTTTAATCTGCATTTGGGTCCTACCTGCTTCCTTCGCTCTACCGTAACATTACAACCCGACCTTAAATATGGGCCCAGCAGATCCTTTTGAGCAGGAATTATTGGATTTTACGTTTTCTTTGGCTACCTGCTCTGATCAATGGA
This sequence comes from Pseudochaenichthys georgianus, assembly GCF_902827115.2. Classification (NCBI taxonomy): domain Eukaryota; kingdom Metazoa; phylum Chordata; class Actinopteri; order Perciformes; family Channichthyidae; genus Pseudochaenichthys; species Pseudochaenichthys georgianus. The sequence continues at coordinate 21,135,047 of NC_047520.1, read as the reverse complement.
TAGGAGCGGTCATGGTTCAGCAGCGAGATGCTGCTCTGCACTGTAAACCCCAACAGTACTACTAACTCATAAGTATTATGGGTACTGCAATCAAAACCAAATATCAAGTCAACCGAACATTACATTTATACGTTCTCTTAACGAAAAGTGCTGTTTAATTTTATGTGAATCATTTTTTATGAGTGAATATTCAAATTTGAATGAAAACTTGTGAGTGAACAGTCACGCAGCGTCTGACGTCATTACGTCATGACGTTGCGACGAATCGAGAAAAATCCATCCAACATGGCGGCTCTTGCAAGCGAAGGGATTCCACACATGGTTTAACTTGTAAGTACCAAAATAAGTCGTTAAAACTGCTTTTCTTGTTATAATATTGTAAGGATATACCACCCGAAGATTATATGTGATCGTTAGACTGTTTAAACTGTTGTTTAATTCAGAGTTACGTGCAGAGCGCCGCAGTTACCGGCTGCTTCGCGCTATTTTTTGAATTTCGGACTGCCAGTTAAGTACTGTAAGGACCTCAACGTTAGAGCAGCAGTATGCTAACTTTAGCTAGAAACTCCTATTAGTCAACGGCAGCCCTACTGTTTAAAAGTGTGTTACTTACTGGTGCTTATTAACGCTATTATCTGGTAAATGTGATGTCATTCCTGAATACTCCTGAATTAAGCTAGTAGCTAGCAAGAGCTGTTTTCCACAATTACGTTGATGCTAGCTAGATGTAAGCTAATGCAAACGGCAAGCTTGTATTAAAACTCTGCACATTTATTTTTGCCGTAGGGTGAAGCTGTTGCATCAATATTCAAGGTAAGTTATTGCTAACCCATACTGTGTTCTGTTTTTTCAATTAATTAATTTAGAACCTTTTTCCAGTAGGTTTATTTATTTAATTAGGTATTCAGAACATTGAACAGAACTGGCCTTTCTACAGTAATCCGATCATCATGCTTTGTTGAAGTTGCATGGTTGAAATGGTTCAATGGAGTGTAAGGACGTTAACGTCAGAGCAGCAGCATGTTAACTTTAGCTAGTAACTCCTATCAGTCAACGGCAGCCCTACTGTTTATAAGTGTGTTACTGGTGCTTAATGTTATCCGATATTATCTGGTAAATGTGATGTTATTCCTGAATTAAGCTAGTAGCTAGCTAGGGCTGTTTTCCACAATTACGTTGAGGCCTACACACAGGCATGTTTTCTAGTGACAGTAAGTTAATGAAAACTGCAAACTTGTATTAAAACTCTGCACATTTCTTTTTGTCGTAGGGTGAAGCTGGTTCATAGCAGTGAGACTCAAGATTCAAGGTAACTTGAACAGAACTGGCCTATCTACAGATCCGATCATCATGCTTTGTTGAAGTTGAAATGGTTCAATGGCGTGGAAGTGCAAATTATGTGCTGTCTCGTCAGACACCCAGGCTCAGTTATTTAGGCACTATCGTTTGAAGCATAGCCAGTACTCAAGAGTTAGCCCTTTGCCATGTGTCTATGACTCTTGCATTTGTACATTTCAATCATTTAATGCATTGAAAATTCATTTATCACGGCTTCACAAAAATGTGTGTAGTACTGGTGCAAGTGAGGGAGCACAAGGAGGATGTGCAATTTTTAGCTGCCCCTTGTGTAACTTTAAACATTCGTTCTCTCAAGCAACAGTGTTCAGTCATTTAAGGGGACACTTAAAGAACCTTGAAACTGTAACATGCCCATTTAAGAACTGTAGCTACAGCACAAATGTCTATTCATCATTTAATGCTCACAAAAGCAGGAACCATGCAGGTAGTTTGGACATTTGTGAAGACATTGTGTCGACATTTGTGCTTGCAGAAACTGCCTACTTTGCACACAATGGAACAGTGTTGTTGTTCAATGTTAATATATTATAAAACGATATTTATTTTTATAATATAAATAATAATACAAATTAAATGAATACTTTGATATGATCATGTTGTAATATATGTTTATGGAAACAACAAAACCGGTTGCATCACTAATAATTTTACAATTGCATATCCATTAATGATCTTTATACATTTGTGTGTTTCTGCTGAGTTTCAACGAATCACAAACGTCAACCTACTGAACCAGTTCTTTTCTGAACTAGACAGACACACCCTGCGACTGATTGCCTTGTACAGGCAGAAGGCGGCACGCACTGGCAAGGTATCTGAGGCCCTGCGTGAAATCCTAAGGATTTGTGATCTCCAGGTGAGTTTACTAGAAGTTTGGTCCAAATATTAATGCTTATTTACTTTTACACAAAAACCACATTCATTCAAATTCACATCATAAACCGATAATGTAAAATATACTGGATTGTATTTTTCAGAAGAGTGTCACAAATATAACGATAACAGATTTAATTTTTTAATTAGACAACAATCAAAAATAACCATGTATATATTAATTAAAAAAAAGCCATTGCTTTTTAATTATGCTAGTTTTTGCTTGTCTTTCCAGGAAGTACAGGATGTCCACATGAAACGCAATGCAGCCCTTCGAGCCCTCCCATTATAACTGCGTGAGGAGGACCCAGAGTTCTTCGAGTCTTGGAGCATAAGTATTTAGTGCACTCAAAGTACTGCTAGTGAGGTCAGAATGTGTGCTTGTAAGAAACTGTTTAGCTATTTCACCCTTCCAGTTAAAAAAAACAAACGGACGGGAGAAATCAAAAATATTTTCAGATATATAAAAGAAATACGGTGGCCCTGAAGTGCAAGACACCACAGCATTTCAGAAAACACCACATCATTTCAGAAAACACTACAGCATTTCAGAAAACACCACAGCATTTCACAAAACGCCACAGCATTTCACAAAACACTACAGCATTTCAGAAAACACTACAGCATTTCAGAAAATACTACAGCATTTCAGAAAACACTACAGCATTTCAGAAAACACTACAGCATTTCAGAAAACACCACAGCATTTCACATTGGACGGAAATGGTATTCCTTTAGGGAGAACACTTCTTGTTTGTGATTGGACAGAGCCCAGCCAGAGAAGCACTGCTGTGATTGGTTGTTTTTGCTGCCAGTCAAGAAATGACGCTTCGTGATTGGTCAACACCCGACAGCGAAATATGTCCCAACCATGGTCCCACAACGTATGGTCCCAACACATCAGCCGTTAGCACACACTCAGATCTCACAGCTCCTCATATCTGTTCAGAAACTGGACAAAAGTTAAACCAGTACAAACCCCAGACTGTCTATGTCATGGCGAATACAGTCGCTGCTTTATTTATGTCTGTATGATGTTGTTGTGAGTGTGGACGGAGCAGCTACAGGTTAGTTTAGCCTGATGAATCCGATTCAGAAAACACGGATTTTAAAAACTGTTCGCCTGCCGTCTTGTCTGCAGACTTGTCAAAGCGTTAATTCATGGTTTTTACTAACTGTTATCAGTATGTAGTTACTTCGGCATCACTTTGAAACGTGTATTACAATTAAATCACGGTCAAATATGTTCATTTTGTTGTAGGATTTACATGGAGATCCGGCCCGCCCCCCTCTCCAGCGTCTTGTTTGACAGGAGTAAACACAGAATTAATGCTTTATTAACTCATGGTTTTTAATGGGCTTATCTCCATGTAAATACTATGGTAGACTACCCAATATTCGCATCGCACTAATCGCTCGAGTTTCACCGCGGCTGTCAGCTGTGTTTGCTCCTGTCAATGCTGTCATTCAAACAAGAGGCGCTGGAGAGGGGACGGGGCGTATCTCCATGTAAATCCTACAACAAAATGAACATATTTGACCGTGATTTAATTGTAATACACGTTTCAAAGTGATGCCGAAGTAACTACATACTGATAGCAGTTAGTAAAAACCATGAATTAACGCTTTGACAAGTCTGCAGACAAGACGGCAGGCGAAAAGTTTTTAAAATGCGTGTTTTCTGAATCGGATTCATCAGGCTAAACTAACCTGTAGCTGCTCCGTCCACACTCACAACAACGTCATACAGACATAAATAAAGCAGCGACTGTATTCGCCATGACATAGACAGTCTGGGGTTTGTACTGGTTTAACTTTTGTCCAGTTTCTGAACAGATATGAGGAGCTGTGAGATCTGAGTGTGTGCTAACGGCTGATGTGTTGGGACCATACGTTGTGGGACCATGGTTGGGACATATTTCGCTGTCGGGTGTTGACCAATCACGAAGCGTCATTTCTTGACTGGCAGCAAAAACAACCAATCACAGCAGTGCTTCTCTGGCTGGCTCTGTCCAATCACAAACAAGAAGTGTTCTCCCTAAAGGAATACCCTTTCCGTCCAATGTGAAATGCTGTGGTGTTTTCTGAAATGCTGTGGTGTTTTGTGAAATGCTGTAGTGTTTCCTGAAATGCTGTGGCGTTTTGTGAAATGCTGTAGTGTTTCCTGAAATGCTGTGGCGTTTTGTGAAATGCTGTAGTGTTTCCTGAAATGCTGTGGCGTTTTGTGAAATGCTGTAGTGTTTCCTGAAATGCTGTAGTGTTTTGTGAAATGCTGTAGTGTTTTGTGAAATGCTGTAGTGTTTAGTGAAATGCTGTAGTGTTTTGTGAAATGCTGTAGTGTTTTGTGAAATGCTGTAGTGTTTAGTGAAATGCTGTAGTGTTTTGTGAAATGCTGTAGTGTTTTGTGAAATGCTGTAGTGTTTAGTGAAATGCTGTAGTGTTTTGTGAAATGCTGTAGTGTTTAGTGAAATGCTGTAGTGTTTTGTGAAATGCTGTAGTGTTTTGTGAAATGCTGTAGTGTTTAGTGAAATGCTGTAGTGTTTTGTGAAATGCTGTAGTGTTTTGTGAAATGCTGTAGTGTTTAGTGAAATGCTGTAGTGTTTTGTGAAATGCTGTAGTGTTTAGTGAAATGCTGTGGCGTTTTGTTTTCTGAAATGCTGTGGTGTCTTGCACTTCAGGGCCACCGAAACACATTTTTGAAATACCTTCCTATATACTTACCTGTTGAGGAATATGTGAATGAGATTGTTTAGTTACTTCAAGTCAACCTTACAGTTGGACTCTATGCATTTCCAGGCAGAGGAGGTGGACCGGCCAGACATCACCAACACACCGGTTGCTATTGTCAGCATGGTCACCGAGGGCACTCCAAGTGAAGTTGATCTCAGTCCGGCAAGTACTGCTATTCTGGTGGAAGGTGATTTCGTCATCAGCAATATCCCCAGGATGGCGGATTCCTTTGCATTGTTGTTCGGCTTGATGTACGTGTTACATTTGGACTACCCCAAGAAACTCATCAACACTTTCACTTTCATACAGAAAGTGCTCATGGGCCTTGATGATGGTAAACCACTGAAACCCTGCCTACTCAATCTAAAAAATGACCTGTTACTGAGAGAGTAGGCCGTGTTACAGGTTGAAACTTTGCACATGCCAATGTTTGTGTTGCACAGTTAATTATTTGATAGTTTGTTGCTTAAAGCAGTTTAATGTTTATATTTGGTAGAATATGTCTTTCCCCTAAATCTACCTCAGTTGTTCATGCTTGCACAGAAAGTGCTGATGGGCCTTGGGCTGCCTACTCAATCTAAAAAAATTACCTGTTACTGAGAGAGTAGGCTGTGTTACAGGTTGAAACTTTGCACATGCCAATGTTTGTGTTGCACAGTTAATTTGTTGCTTAAAGCAGTTGAATAATGTTTACATTTGGTAGAATATGTCTAAATCTACCTCAGTTGTTCATGTTTGCACTGAAAGTGCTGATGGTCCTTGATGGTGGTAAACCACTGAAACCCTGTGCCTACAGTTGTTCATCTTTGCACTTTAACTCCAATGGCACGCCATTTGAGAATTTATTTCATATCCTTGATATCAGACAGCAATTACCTACACTAACTGGCTCTTTGATTGCACTTGTTAGATATATGGTCACACTAGTTTGACATTCTGCTTTACTAGTTGAATAACACATTATACTAGTCACTCTTTTTCAGCCACTAGTGGCACTTTTGTCTGACTAGTTACTACATAAGCCTTACTAGTGACGCCAGGAGCAGCATCAAAGTCCCAACTTGTAAGATTTGTTGATGAACTAGTGACCCTCTGACCGTACTAGTGACACTAAAAGTTAACAGCACTGCAAAAACTCAAATTGGGACTTTAGTGCTGCTCGTGGCGCCACTAGTAAAGCTTATGTGGTAACTTGTCGGACAAAAGTGCCACTCATTGCTGAAAAAGAGTGACTAGTATAATTGTGTATTCAACTAGTAAAGCAGAGTGCCAAACTAGTGTGACCATATATCTAACAAGTGAAATCAAAGAGCCAACTAGTGTAGGTAGCTGCCGTCTGATATCAAGGATATGGAATACATACTCAAACGGCTTGCAAAACTCCTTGAAATGTTTCTTTTTACAAATAGAAAATATAACTAATTTGTATTAATTTTACTTTTTTGTGAACAATAAGTACCTTTTTTGAAAAGTACATTTTAATTTTATTTTGAAATGTAACTTACAGTTTGATCTTTTAAAAAAAAAAAATGTTGCAGTAAGAAATTGCATGTTTTAGAATTCATGTTTTGATTGGATGAACAATTTAAGACTGAATAAATAAAAAAAATTAAAGTCTACAGAAGTTGTTGAAGTTCTTTGAATATTTTGTACTTAAAAAAATAAATAAGAAAATATTGGCCAATGAGTTATCTAGAAATATATTTGTTTTCAATATTCATGCATTTAAGTACTTTTGCATCAAACTAATTCATTATGGAGAAATTAAATGTGTTAAACAATGTTTATAAGTACAGTGTACTTAAATAATACACAAATAACAATTAAAGTTTTAAGTTTAAGTAACTTATCATTTTTGATCAATCATTTACTCTATAGTCTTAAGTTAGTTTACTTAAAACTTTGGTGGTAATCAGTTTCCACAAAAGTTTTGAGTACTCTGAACTAATCGGGTTTTACAGTGTACTGGAAGGGAGAGACACATGCGTGTATAAGAAAACAGTTGTAAACGAGGACAATCAGGGGACAATAGCCCAGCTAAAAACCCTGTGTGTAGACACGAGGATATTAAGTACCACCTCATCAGGTCCACCAGAAGGCAGGGGAGATGACACTGGGTTGTTGTCCTACAGAGGAAATGGTTGCAGATGTGATGACCAAGCCTGCTTCCAAACTGAAGCTGAGGACATTTGAAGGGATCATGTTTGGTGTGTAAAATGTGTGTTAAATCATTTGTGCCATGTTTTAGTTGTGTTATAGATATGAACAGGTAAACCGTAAGCCCATAATGCATACGTGGGAGTGTTGAGAGATAACATGCAGACCAGGGTTTCCGTTAGCCGGTAATTACCGGTTTTTAGCTGGTAACATTTATTAAAAACCGGTAAATGCAAAACCTGCCGGTCAAAATGTCTGGTAATAATTAGGGAGGCTCCGATCGATCGGCCGCCGGTCATTATCGGCCGATATTCACTCTTAATAGTTTGATCGGTGCTCTCTATAAAGGCCGATCAGGAGAGCTGGATCTGATCGATATGGACATAAACGCGAGTGAAGTATAACCGGACGCGAGAGAGAGATCAGATCAGCTGCTGAGTCAGACCGAGACACGCAGCTCTGCATGATCACCTGAAGCCCCGCCCTCTGTTTAGCGAGCTGCAGGAGCTGCTTGAGAAACTGACGTGCTGTCAGGAGAGAGGAAAAGAGAGGATCCGTTTCTCCCGTGTTATTATTCAAATGTAATGTAAACAGGGGCGGCGCCAGGGGGTATCTAGGAGTTGCTATAGCAACTCCAACAATTGGCCTAGCAACGGCTTAGCAACCCCATTGTTTTGATATGAAAATGTATCATATTTATTCACATTCTCGCAGCCCGCGAGAATGTGTATAAATATGATACATTTTCGCGGGATCTATCAGGGGCGGGTCGTTGTAATTTACTGCGTGAACTGTTACTTGGCTAATTCTCAGTAGATCGAAAATGGAAACATTTCTCACAGTCACAAGTCAGCGTAAACGACCGCGTTCTCCAACGGAGCCAGTCCAGCAGGACAACCCTGCTATCCACAAGGATCCCGATGTGCACTATGAAAACCGGGAGGATTGGGACCACGAAGAACAGGTGCCCCCGCCAACTGACCCGCTGCACCCGCAGCAGCAGGACCAGCTAGCTGCTACCACGAGCTGCAGTGGAACTAGCGCTGCTCCTCTCCGCACGTGAAGATCCACTGCCCTCATTTCCTCCACCCTGCTCTCTGCAGAGCTCCACTCCAGAATATACAAATTCTGCTAGTCAGTGATTCTCAGACACAGCGTCTCACCCTTTGAGCATCTCGGCAGAAATGAGCAGTCGCTCCTCTCAGTTACAAATGGTCATTTTAAATGAATCAAGAATGTGTTGTATTTTCCGACGTGGCGCATTGTTCGAGGCGTGCTGACAGTGAGATCTAACACGGGGAATTGTGAATGAGGAGAAGAGAACGGAGAATGAGGAGGAGGAGGAGAGTCACAGAATGAGGCCAGAGAGGAGGAAAAGTGCGTTATTTAGGCAATGTTGTTGGTGGGAGTTAGGAAGAGACCGCCCCTTCCAGGTGTGTGTATGTGTGTGCGTTTTCCGGTGTGTGTTACGTGAAAGTCATGAGTGTTACACTATTGATTGGTTCTGTAAATAAAGAGAACGTTTTCGACATTGAAGGCTTGAGTGATCTTGAATAGCGGTGAACGCTACAATATGAACAGGCTCGTGCTTGGCCCACTGGTATTGTTTGTTTATTTTGAAAATTAACTAGCAACGCCGTGCTGTCATATAGCTAAGCTACTGCAGCAAAAAAATCCTGGCGCCGCCCATGAATGTAAACTTTTGAATAATGTACGTTATCTACTACAAGTAGATTTTTTGAATGTAATAATTATGTTGTTTGTTGTTTGTGGAATCATTTATTGAAAAATGAATCTGAATTTTTCGATCTGTTACCATTATAAACTGAAGCAATATAAAAATGAGCCCCGTGAACTGAGTTTTAAACTGAAGCATATCTGCTCATAGTCCGGTAATTACCTGCTAACGGAAACTCTGCTACACAACTCTTATTATTATTATTGAAATATGACCGGTAAGTTTCAAATTTGTCCGGTAAAATAAATTCTGCCCGGACATTTGACCGGCGAGAAAAAATCCTAGCGGAAACCCTGATGCAGACATGTATAGTGTATGACTCCACGTATTACTGTGGACCATACTGTTTATGTAAGTAGCTACTAACTGTGTTCATTGGTTAGCGCTGTACCACATGATTGTGATGTCACTATGGGGTATAAGAGCGTTGGAAGCCACGCCCCTTCTCTCTCTGTCCTCGAGCCTCTTGAGATGTGTGCCTATAATAAGTAACGCCGTGACAAACAACCTGGAGGAGAAGCTTCTGGTGTCTTTCTACCGCTGCTCCATAGAGAGTGTGCTGGCATATTGCCTAACCACGTGGTGTGCCAGCTGCTCAGAAGAGGACCGGAAAGCCCTTCAGAGGGTCATCAACACGGCCCAGAAGGTCATCGGCTGCTCACTGCCTTCTCTGGAGGAACTCTTCAGCCAACGTTGCCTCAACAGAGCAGGCAAAATAATTGCAGACTCTTCACACCCTGGACACTTCCTGTTGGCTCTTCTGCCCTCCGGTAGGCGCTACAGGTCAATCCAATCAAGAACAAACCCACTGAAAAACAGTTTCTACCCCAGAGCCATACGAGAACAGAACACCGTCAAACGCTGAACTGAACAGTTACAACTTCCAACTGCACTACTTTTTAATAGTTGTATTAACTTATGAACTGATCGACATCAGAGATGCAAAATATCATCCCTGTGTTTTTGTTTTTTTGATATTGTAAACTGTATTTAAATAATGTGCGGGCATGTATTGATGTGTGAGCATGTTTATATGTATATGTTTATATAGAGAATATATTTATTCGTTTTATGTGGAAATGCACTGCGAGGATTGTTTTTTTAAATTTCGTTGTACCTGGTGCGATGACAATAAAGGAATTCTATTCTATTCTATTCTATGAATGGCTAAACTTGAACTGCTGAGATTATTCACCTTTCTGCTGCAGGAGACAAAAGGTTTAAGTCTAAATCTGCCAACAGATCTCTTAGCCGGCAACCTAACCTGGTCCCGACCAGGTTAGCCGCTCAGCATCAGTTACCATGGAGACCTAGCCCGCTAAAAAGAGAACCAGCTTCGTAGGACCAGAAACCCAGAGTTTTCCCTGAAGTTAGCCACTAAGCGAACATCCGGCTTCGTAGTGCAGGACCCTGGAAAGATCCATATGGGAGAGTTCCGGCTTGTTATTGTTTTATCTGTTTGTCCCAGTGTGTCTGTCATAGTGTGTTTGACAGTTGTGTCTCTCTGTTGAAGTGTCTTTATAGTGTGTCATTCTGCTAGTGTTACTTGTCTGTTGTCTCTTTATATCTTGTACATATGTTAATTATCAAATAAACTAGAGGCTATCATATGTAGTTCGAAAATGTTTTGTAATTAACTATGGAACACTCTAACTGCACTTACCATGGTATTGAAATCAGATTTTCGGAAAGGTTGCATTAATTAGTTAGTTCATTTATGGTAATGAGTTAGTACACAGTTTTATCAGTATGTCTACACATCAGTTTATTACAGCACAACAGTACAAATGTTAGAATTACATTGAACCAGAATTGTCCCCCTTCTTTAACAGTGAAGAAAATTGGATATGTCGATGATATATTGACTGCAGAACTGAAAATGTCCCCGGTTTTAATACTGAAAATCTGGTCACCTAACTTTATGGAGCAAAACACAGAGATATGCTCACCTTTTGCTGTTCTATTTCGTATATGGCTTCGCCCTCTAAGGCTATCGCTATTGGGTAATCCCCGGCGCACCTGCGCAGCACTGAAACACTTGTAGTCCACGTCCACCCGCAAGGTGGGCCCCACCCTCAAGGTGGGCCCCACCCTCGGGCTCCCTTCCGGTATAAATAGGAAGGAGGCCCGACAATCTGCTCCCTCTTTTCTTCAGCACGCCGTTACTGAAGCACGAGACACTTTGATTGCAGAGTAAACATCAGTAACAATTGTGTGAGAGATTGTCCCTCATGTGGCTCTGGGTTCATAATGAGTTATGACCAGCACACAGTAAGCGAATCCTGCCTGGGGTCAGCTTGGCGGCCGAACATGCTTTCCCCCTCTCCGTCACCACAGCGCTACCGGCGATAGGTGGCATCCTAGGGGAACTGCCGGAGAGCATCCGCTAGGCGGCCGCCTGCAGAGATCCCTCCGTTCCCCTAGCTCAGCAGAGGTGTGCTCCGGACGACATGACCGGAGTTTTTTCGCGGGTGCAGACGGTCAGGAGTGACCCGATCTGGCCACGCTTCCCGGCCATCAGGAGGTTCTAGGAGGGCGCGGCGGCGAACCCGAGGACCCTGAAGGCTCCGGTGGCCACATTTGTTCCCCTCACCAAGGTGGAGGGGTTCACAGATGCTGGTTTCCCAGCCGCCCCTTCTCTGGAGCCGAGCCCGACATAATCGTCGGACGGCGCCCTACGTTGAGCGCCCCCAGAGACCAGTATGTCGCCCGCCAGGCCGACCGGGTGCACCAGTGTGCCTTTCAGGCGTCAGCGGTGGTGAATAACATCGCGCTGCTCTCCAACTCGGTGGTGACGCTGATAGAGCGGTCCACCACCGAGGCAGAGGAAATCAGCAAGGCGGCCAGCACGGCGCTCATTCTGTGCACGTCCGTCGCTGTCTCCCAGGCGAGGATTTCCGCGTGGGTGACACAGATCCAGCGCCACCTCTGGCTGCAGCAGGCGTCTGTTAGAGAGACGGCCAGAAAAGTGCTACTGGACGCTCCAATCAGCCCGAACTGGCTGTTCGGACCCCAGTTCCACGCCATGGTGGAGTCCATGAAGACGGCCGCGGAACAGGCGGACGACATCCGCCAGCATGTCAGCTGGCTCCAGCCTGCTGAGCACCCACAGCGGCACCAATGCCCGCAGCAGCCGCGGCGTCCACGCCGGCCACAGCAGCAGCAGAGGCCGCCTCGGCTTCAGGCTCGCCCTTCGGCGGCTGCAGGGGCTCCGTCCCACGTCTCCGCTCCCCCGCCACCCCAGAGACAGGGTCTCCCGGCGGCGAGTCAAAGGGGAGTGAGGCTCCCCCACTCCTGGTCTGCTCCGCGAGAGCCTCCGAGGAAGCAGAGCCGGTTCTGATGTTTTTGGGGGGTTGTGAACTTGTGAGTAAAATAAAGTGTGTTCACTTTCCAACTTTTGTCTGAGTCATCAGTAACAAGTGTTTCTCACATATCCCCCACTCTAATAATAATATATTAATTTTTTTGAACCCAAAGACGCTTTACATTTGGGAGGGAGGGTAGACAAACAAAACAAAAACAAAGACAGAACCAAAAAGAAACAAAACACAACAGAAAAGCAGTCAGGAGGAAGTTGATTGAGAGGGGGGGGGCTTATGGATAGAGAGTTGAAGAGGTGGGTTTTGAGGCGGGACTGGAACAGGGTGAGGGACTCAGACTTACGGAGGTCTTGGGGGAGGGAGTTCCAGAGCTTCGGGGCTGCCACAGAGAAGGCTCTATCCCCGAAGCTTCGGAGTTTGGCCTTGGGGATGGAAAGCTAACCGGCTGAGGTGGATCTGAGGGACCGGGGTGGTTGGTAGAGGATGAGGAGGTCAGTGAGGTAGGGGGGGGGGGGCAGATGGTGGAGGGCTTTGAAAGTGAGGACCAGGAGTTTGTAGTGGATGCGGTGTGAAACGGGGAGCCAGTGGAGTTCTTTGAGGACCGGGGTGATGTGATGCCATGATTTGGTGTGGGTGAGGAGTCTGGCGGCTGCGTTCTGGACACGCTGGAGTCTATTGAGAGATGTAGTGCTGATGCCGTAGAGGAGTGAGTTGCAATAGTCAAGGCGGGAGGAGATGAAGGCGTGAATGAGTCGCTCAGCTGCAGGGCGGGTGAGAGAGGGACGGAGTTTGGCAATATTGCGGAGGTGGAAAAATTTGGTTTTTACAACTTGATGGATGTGGGGCTCGAGGGAGAGGGTGGGGTCAAATATCACGCCAAGGTTGCGTGCCTGGGTGGAGGAGGAAACAGGGGTCCCATCAATGGTGACTGTCAGGTTGGGGGTTTTGCTGAGGGTGGAATTGGATCCGATGAGGAGGAGTTCAGTTTTATTGCTGTTGAGTTTTAGGAAGTTGTGTTGCATCCAGGATTTGATTGCAGTCAGACAGGATTCGATGTGGGTGAGGGGGAGGTTGTTGGGGGATTTGGTGCTGAGGTAAATCTGGGTGTCGTCGGCATAGCAGTGAAAGTCCAGGTTGTATTGGCGGAGAATCTGACCAAGGGGGAGGATGTAGATGATGAAGAGGAGGGGGCCGAGTACTGAACCTTGGGGAACACCTTGGGTGACTGAAGCTGTGGCAGAGGAGTGGTTGTTGAGGGAGATGAAGTGGGATCTGTCGGAGAGGTAGGACTGGAGCCACCTGAGTGCAGTACCTTCGATACCGATGTCATGGAGTCGGGTAAGCAGGATGGTGTGGCTCACGGTATCGAAGGCTGCACTCAGGTCGAGGAGGATAAGGATGTTGAGGGAACCGGTGTCAGCAGAGGTGAGGAGGTCATTGAGGACTTGGATGAGGGCCGTTTCTGTGCTGTGGTGGGGACGAAAACCAGACTGAAGGGGTTCAAAAGGCTGGTTGGTTTGGAGATGGCGGTGGAGTTGTTTGGAGATAATGCGTTCTATTGTTTTTGAGAGAAAGGGGAGGTTGGAGATGGGACGGTAGTTACTGAGGGAGGAGGGATCCAGACCGGGTTTCTTGAGGATGGGAGTGACAGCAGCAGTTTTGAAGGCAGAGTGTAAACCAGCTGCCTATAATCGGTTAGTAGCCAGCAGGGCTCGCTGCAGGAGCCCGCCGGTTTTAACCTATCGGTTAATAAACTGCAGAGCTCGCTATTTAAGCCGGCTGCCACTAATCTGTTGATTAAGCAGACAGCAGGGCTCGCTGCAGAAGCCTGCCGGTTTTAACCTATCGGTTAATAACCTGCAGAGCTCGCAGCATTCCTCTGTCCGAGATACGCCTCCTACACACGGTCATAATCAACCCATGAGCGCCATTATAACTCCTCATGTGAACAGCACTGTGCACACCTCCACTCATCCCCTGAGCGTGTCCACGCGTCATGGTGACAGCCGGAGTGAAACGCAGCGCCTGGAGGCTCCCTCGCTGCCCTTTCGCCTCACGGGCAGCGGCGGCCAGGGCAATGGCATGGCTCGTCACCATGACGACCTACAGCATATCACAGAGAAGCCAGAACGGGGGAATGAGATCCATCGTTGATCTGTCAGTATTCCAGGCTAAGCGCCCCCTGCGGCAGCGCCACAGCGTCAGGGCTCGTCTGCCGGTTTTAACCTCGGTTAATAAACTGCAGAGCTCGCTAACTAAGCCAGCTGTCACTAACCTGTCGTTAGCAGGGCTCGCTGCTAGGGTTGGGTACCGGGAACCGGTTCCAACATTTCGATTCCAACGGCATCATTTAGAAATGTGAATTTCGGTTCCACTTTTCGATGCCTGAGGAAATGTTTCTCTCCGCTCTCCGTAGCGTACTGTGTGACTGCGGCGAGGCGGTAAATGTAGCATTGTACCTACACTTCCTACAGTGTAACCTGAGACCAGGGCCGGCCCGTTGCACTGGCGTTATAGATGTTCGGCTAGGGCGCCAGATCTGTGGAGGCGCGGCGCTGGCAGCTCTGGGAGGGAAACAAATGTTTTGACCGTTGGTGCTCATCCTAATTTCCGGCCTTGATGTAACAACATTCATAATTAAGTAAATGTAACACCCTTTTCACCCCGGTTACGCGTTTCATTCGCCCCCCTGTACGATGGGCGCTGTAAGTGATGAAAATGGGGGATGTTGGCTTATCTGGCACCCGCAGCTCACAGCCAACGTGCGAGTGAGCGAGGGAGAAAGGGAGGGTGCACTGGAACCGGCGCATCTGGTGCTAGCTGCTCTAACGGATATAAGAAGATGTTTCTCCAATGATGTGGAGGAGAGTCCTCTCCAGTCAGACTGAGGCTGATAACTTCAGCTCAGTGAGGTAAAGGACTCTGAGTGTTTAGATAGTTCACTTTAGTCTAAGTTATCTCAGTGGGTCTCAAACGTTTTGATCACAATTTATGTAAACACATATTTCCAAGGCACTCCTTTATAATTATTGGGATAAAACAGGTTTGAAATCATTCCAATGTATACTATAGGACAGTAAACCAGACATATCGTTTTAAACTGGAGAGATACAAACATATGCATAAATAAAATAGTAAAATAAGATATGAATGAACAACAAACATAAAATACATTACATGTATTTGTTATTGGCTATGGTAGGTTACTGGTTATGCTCACATACTTATTTAATTATTAAAATGTAAACCGATCTTTTTCATATGGGTGTTTAGAGTTGTACCCCCTAGATCTAGTCTCTAGTCATTCTGCTTAAAGTGCACCAGATTGAAGCATTTTGCTTTAAAATGTTCAAACATTTCTTCCTGGTATGCCTGAGAAGCAGGTATGCTTGTTTTTCTCAACAAGAACTTAATCATTTTTTTACCCTGCCCTCAAAGAATCGGAATTGAGAACCGTTAAGAACCGGAATCGAAAAGTAGAATCGGAATCGGAATCAGAATCGTGGAAATTCAAACGATACCCAACCCTACTCGCTGCAGAAGCCTGCCAGTTTTAACCTCGGTTAATAACCTGCAGAGCTCGCAGCATTCCTCTGCCCGAGATACGCCTCCTACACGGTCATAATAACCCATGAGCGCCATTATAACGCCTCATGTGGACAGCACTGCACACACCTCCACTCATCCCCTGAGCGTGTCCACACCTCATGATGAGAGCCGGAGTGAAACGCAGCGTGTGGAGGTTCCCTGGCGTGGCTCGTCGCCATGACGACCACAGAACATCTCGAGCATGTGTGCCCGCTCTCAGAGTGAGCACGTGTGTCTGATGGACAGATGGATGAGCAGGCTGATCAAGCGGAGGGTACACCCTGCAGTTCGCCTCCCCCCCCCCACAGTTCAATGGGATACAGGGAACACTCCTGTAATCCCAGGAACAGTCTTGCGCTCCATTCAGAGCTGCAGGAACTCCTGTTGAAAGAGTCTATTTCCAGGGTTCCTCAAGGGGAGGAATATCAGGGGTTTTGACTCCCTGTGTCGTCCTACGTGCACGTATCTCTTGTGCACTTTGACTGTCAGCTAAACACCTTCCACCATCAAGGACTAGAGACTGTAGATGTCGTTTAATCACTTTTAATCATGAAGAAAGGGTGAAACTAGGAAATAAACACAATACAAGAAGTACATAAATATGCGGAAGAATATTTACACACATTATACATTGAATCAACACCAATAACATACACACACGTGTGGCTGTAGCTAACGGTAGTTCTACAGAGGCGTTTACAACACACATTAACTATCATCTCAAAACTAGTCTCTGTAAACATATTCATTGGAAATGAAACAACACTACGTTTATATCATTTGTACGTACCAATAATGCGACCAAAGGCACGGAACGTCAAGGATTAGGGCAGATTGTGGTCACCAAAAAACATGTGGCTGTCCTATTCACATGCAGCTTCCTTATGCAGTATGCACTAGGTCACATGGTACATATTTTACACATTACGACTACCGCCAGCAGGGGGAGACAAATCCAACAAATGAACAACAATGTCCTCATCAGGACATAACACTCCCGTTATTTTTCTAATCCCGAAAAAGACTGGGGCAATGAGGTATCCTCGATCTGTCAGTATTCCACATGCTGACGATCAAACAGGTGCTGGAATGCAGAGATGTTCACAAGTCTTTTTTTGCAAGTCCAAGTCAAGTCTCAAGTCTTTGGTCACGAGTCCAAGTCAAGTCTCAAGTCTTTGTGGGGTGAGACTTGATCAAGTCTCAAGTCTTTGATCACGAGTCCAAGTCAAGTCTCAAGTCTCTAAAAAATAAAAGTCTCATGTCTCTTCTGGTTGTAATAAGCCTTCTATTGTCTGCTGCTATCCAGTCTGTTAAGAATACTGCACAGCTATATCTAAGCAATTCAAAGCATTTACTGTGTTATTATACACTGGGTCTCTAATGACATCTTTTAAGTCTACTATTAATAAACATATTCCTCTATCCTCTCACTCAAAGCCAGTGTCATGGTAACCTGATAAACCTGTAACATTAACGTTACGTGGTCAACAATAAACCTGTAACCTGCCTATAAATCCACAGATGTATTTATGTATGTAACTATGTATTTTTCTACGTTTAACGCAGCGGAACGTAATGATTAACGTTACCGACCTTTTTTATGTCATGTCAAGAGTTGGATGTCAACGCCACTAAACTCAAACAAGTGTGACAAGCAAACATTCACTCATCTTTTCAAATATTCAGTTACAAAGCTAGCAGCAAGCTAAGTTAACATCACACAGCTGATGCTGAGCTAAACATGTTTGCTAACTGTCCATATGCTTTAATGTGACTGACCTCTCCGGGTGACTTTTCAAGTGCCTGATGAAATCCGACGTTGTTGCGCCAGCATCCTTGATTTTGATATTGCAGACTTTGCAGTGTGCGCTCCTTCGGTTGGTGCCGCCGGCGTTTTGTTCGAAGTTGTTGTAGTTGAACCTAATTACAAGCGGTACAGCCGCAGGTCGCTATTGTGTTACTACTACGAGGTAGTAACAGAGGCGCGCACGTCTGCGTAATGAGCCCGGCTAAAGTAACTGGATGGCCTACCTGCCTGTCAGCCTTCCATCTGGGCACAAACTTATCTCGTGCCCTCATTGGTCATGTGCGCGTTCGTGTGTGTTGGAGGAGGCGGGCTCGATAAGGAAGTAGCAGCCTCTAGCAGATTATCTCCGGTTGTGTATTTTCAAATTCTAGCGATCTCGAGCCGGTTTCTCTCAAATGTACCTACCCCACCTTTAATACGCCAAAAATAGAAAACACAATGATTGTTCACGAGTCCCAACACACGAGTCCAAGTCGAGTCTGAAGTCTTTTGGTCACGAGTCCAAGTCAAGTCTCAAGTCTCTGTGTGCGCGACTCGAGTCCGAGTCGCAGACTCGAGTCCCCATCTCTGCTGGAATGTGTTCACCAGGACGACTGGTTCACTTCCACCTGAAGGATGCATACTTCCACCCATCATCCCGAAACACAGGAAATTCCTGCGGTTCTCATTTCAGGGAATATCAGACCAGACAATCGTCTGCCGTTCGGATATTTCCTGGCTCCTCGCATTTTTTCAAAGTGTGTATAAGGCTGGAGCCACTACACAGAGGAGGGATGAGAGTGTGGTTTCCTCTGGACGACCTGCTATTTGCTGGCTCGCTCCAGGGAGGAAGTCGCTTTACAGACGGTACATCTCGTATCGCATCTGTCAAAGCCTGGGTTTCACAAGAAATTGGAAGAAGAGCTGTCCTCTTCCCTCTCAGACAATCATTTATCTGGGAGTGGAATTAAACTCCAGCATGAGAGCGCGGCTCTCGCGGCAGCGAGTGGAGGAACTGACAGCTCTCCTCCGGCGTGTCACAACCCACACAGCCCTCTCCGTGACGCAGCTGCTCGGCGTTGGCGTCAGCTGGTCACGTGGTGATCCCCCTGGGTCTCTTCCAACAGGGGGACACTCCAGAGGTGGTTCATTCGCTGCAGAAGCCTGCTGTTTTTAACCTATTGGCTTGACGATCAAACAGGTGCTGGAATGTGTTCACCTGGACGACTGGTTCACTTCCATAAACCTGAAGCATGCACATATACTTCCACGTGCCCGTCATCCCGAAACACAGGAAATTCCTGCGTTTCTCATTTCAGGGAATATCAGACCAGACAATCGTCTGCCGTTCAGATATTCCCTGGCTCCTCGCACTTTTTCAAGGTGTGTAGAGAAGGCTGGAGCCGCTACACAGAGGAGGGATGAGAGTGTGGTTTTCTCTGGACGAACTTTCATTTGCTGGCTCGCTCCAGGGAGGAATGTCACGGCTGGAGGGCAAGGAACACAGGACCCAAAAGCAGAATATCCAAATTCAAAATTACTTTTATTGCAAAAACTAGCAACAAAGTAAAAATAAGACGAGGCAAAAAACACAAAAGTTCCTCTGAACAAAAAACCTTCCAACAACATCAAATAATCCAACAAAGACCAACAGAAAATCCAGAACCTAAATGCACAAAAACTAATCAACTGAACAAGACACAGGTGAGAGGGGAGGAGACAACACCGGGCACCAGGTGCACACAATGAGCAGAAACAGACAAGATGGGAGGGGAAACAGAGACAGGAAACCAAAGACAGAACCAGACATGACAAAAACACAACACAGACAGATCGTAACATTACTACCAGGCAGGACCCCCGGCAGAAGAGTAGTCGGCGGGACCCCCAACGGGAAAGGACATAGGGTTGGCAGGACCCCCGGCAGAAGAGTAGTCGGCAGGTCTCCAACGGCACAGGGCATAGGGTTGGCAGGACCCCCGGCAGAAGAGTAGTTGGCGGGGCCCCCAACGGGACAGGACATGGAGTTGGCAGGACCCCCAGCGGAACCTCTAACGGCACTTAAGTAGGGACTAGAGAAGGGACTTGAGTAGGGACTGGAGAGGGAACTCGAGAGGAGACTCGAGAGGGAACTCGAGAGGAGACTCGAGAGGGGACTCGAGAGGAGACTCGAGAGGGGACTCGAGAGGTGACTCGAGAGGGGACTCGAGAGGTGACTTGAAAGGAGGCTTGAGAGGAAACACGAGAGGAGACTTGAGAGGGAGCTCGAGAGGTGACTCGAGCAGGAACTCGAGAGGGGACCTGAGAAGGAACTTGACAGGGGACTCGAGAGGAGACTTGAGAGGGAACTGGACAGGTGACTTGAGACGGTCGGTACGATGACAGGACACGGGGAGCTGGCGTCGGCCAGTACGCCGACAGGTCTCCGGGAGCTGGCGTCGGCCGGAGAGTCAACAGGTGACGAGGAGCCGGAGTCGGGACCATGGCTGCTGGGCCCGGTACTTGAGCCAGAACCATGGCTTCTCTGGCCAGGACTGTGGCTGGAACCATGGCTGCTGGGGCCGGAACCATGGCTTCTGGGGCCAGGACTGAGGCTGGAACCATGGCTGCTGGGGCCTGTACTGGGTCCGGAACCATGGCTGTATGGGCCGGTTCTGGAGCAGGGACCATTGCTGCTGGGGCCAGCACTGGAGCCGGAACCATGGCTTCTGTGGCCAGGACTGAGGCTGGAACCATGGCTGCTGGGGCCAGAACTGGGGCCGGAACCATGGCTGCTGGGGCCAGAACTGGGGCCGGAACCATGGCTGCTGGAGCCAGTACTGGGGCCGGAACCATGGCTGCTGGGGCCAGGACTGAGGCTGGAACCATGGCTGCTGGGGCCTGTACTGGGGCCGGAACCATGGCTGCTGGGCCCAGAACTGAGGCTGGAACCATGGCTGCTGGGGCCAGGACTGAGGCTGGAACCATGGCTGCTGGGGCCAGGACTGAGGCTGGAACCATGGCTGCTGGGGCCAGGACTGAGGCTGGAACCATGGCTGTTGGGGCTGGGGCTGGAATCCTGGCCTTGCGTCTCCTAGAGACCTTTTGGAGGCTCCGTGGACCTCCTAAGGCAAGGCGGGATCCCAAGAAGGGGTTTGAGGCTTGAGGCTGGCACTCAGGGCTGCTAGTAAAAATTCTTAGCTTCTCAGGCAACAAGCTCCTAAGCCAGGGCCTACGGTCAACCTCCCTGCGTGCCTCGTTAAGGGCCGCCTCTCTGGATGAGGCCCTCCTCCAGTCATTGAAAATACACTCCAGATTGTATTCAAGCTCATAAAGCTCGTGGCTAAATGAAAAAACTGCTGGGTCCATACTGTCAGGGTTGGGGAAAATAGGATCCAAGTGCAGTAAAAAAATACAAAAAAGGTTTGTTTGAGCTTTATTATAAAAAGCCGAGGCAGGAAAAAACAAGAAACTAATTAACAAACAAAACCGGGGAGCACGACAGACAGGAACAAACGTGCATACGGGAACAGGCAGGAGACACGGACACGCATGGGTGACAGGGACCTGGAGCACAGGGGCAGACGAGACTAAATACACAGAAGGGTAATCACAGGACAAGACACAGCTGGCAGGGGAGGAGAACACAATGAGGCCATCAGACACAAGGAGGAAGACATAAGGTGCAAAATGAAAACAAATCCAAAACCATGACAATACTTGATGTCTGCAAACCTTGTTGACACATATTGGTGCACATTGTAGGATAAAACACAAATATCAACAAAAGAGGCAAAGTCAAAACAAGGTTAATTTTCATTCAATGTCCATGCTGTGACTTCTTGTCGAGCGAAGGGGGGTCGAAGGGCCTCGGTAACAGAGTCACGGCTCGCCACTGGGTTTGCACAATAGCTAGTTGCTGGCCATGAAAAATCTTAGGTCTCCTCCAGCAATGCAACTTATTTTATACTTAAGAAAGAAAAAGAAAGAAAATACTGCAATACAATAACTATCCTCCTGGGAACCGAGGAAAAAAAGTGTCTTCCAATGTCTACTGTAGAGGACGTCAAGACCAAGTTAGAGTGAGAAGACAGCCATAATGAACAGATAAACTGTAATATATGATTATAGAGCGATATTAATACAAGAATTCATTCACCTTTATTGAAAAAATAAATAAGTAATTGATTTGAACATTGCTGTATATTTGACTACTAAAAAACTTGTTTGATTTTTGGTGAATGCTGCCAAATATTCAAAGACTGTGTAGTCAATGTACTGGGAAAAGTACTTGTCTTTCCTGCTCGTCCCTTGTTGTCTCTGTCTGTATCTGTGCGCTCATCTGGTACAGAATATGTGTGCTTCAGTTCTGTCTCCTGCACAATGTTGATTCATTAGCGACTTACATACATTCAGTACTGTGGGCGGTCCCCACAGGAGGACTTTGGGGTGAAGTGTCTCACCCAGGGACACAAGGGGTGCTTCACTTCGGTTATTTTTCATTTCCTCGCTTCTCGGGCTCGGTATCTTGTGTACCGTCCTAATGGCCTTATTGTTGCCGGAGGATCGAGGAGCGATAATCAAGGAACTACCAGACCATCCTCCGGTGAAATCCTCAGACACTCGCCACGCCCCCTCACTGTGTATCGCTCACTGATTGGACGATGCAGCGCATGCACTGATCTGGCTGCTGTCAGACGATCAGCTGTGCGGCGTCATCACAAACGGAAGTCGCTTCACGTGACGCTCCCTGCTTCTCGTGACGCTCCCTGCTTCTCGTGGTTTCCTTGCGTCTCTCCTTGCTTCCCTGGTGGGAGGGACTAGAGGCAGGGAAACGACGCAAGGATTCCATTTAACCGAAGTGAGATGCACCTAAGGACTGCACCGGGATGCTCCCATGATCCTCAACACACTACCCCACTGAGCCACAGCCATCTCACATGTATAAAGTTAACTGATGTTTCATTGATTTACAGTTGAGGCCTAAATGATTAGCCCCCAGGAGTTATGGAACATTTTCCTAAGATTCTTCCCAATGTTTCCAGCATTGATCAAACTTGATATAATCAAACATTCACCAGTGCTGTTTAGTAGCTTTTGGTACATTTTGGAACGTTTTTAGGCTCGCTTTATATCAAATATAGTGACAAATGGGTTGGTCAAAGAATATCAGCCCCCATGTGAATTTTTGCTTTCAAAACACACCTAATCAACCAATCAGCTTTCAATCCACACCTGAGCATTCAATGAGCATACAAGGACTCCAAGAAACAGGCACTTGAATACCTTTGAGAGGGACTATACTACTCCTACTCACCATGCCAAGACAAAGGACATCGGCCTTGAGCTCAGAAAGAAGACAGTGGAGGCTCATGATAAGGGGGAAGGCTACACTGCTATGTCCAAGTGCTTCACCGTGTCTAGAACTGCTGTACGGTGCATCATTGCGAAGTACAA
Organism: Pseudochaenichthys georgianus; assembly: GCF_902827115.2. Taxonomy (NCBI): domain Eukaryota; kingdom Metazoa; phylum Chordata; class Actinopteri; order Perciformes; family Channichthyidae; genus Pseudochaenichthys; species Pseudochaenichthys georgianus. The sequence continues at coordinate 21,112,060 of NC_047520.1, read as the reverse complement.
GGAGACACATTCTGTAAGAAACAAACCTGGGCGTGGTCGAAAGCGCAAGATTTCAAGCACTCTGGAGAGGAAAGTAGTCAGAGATGTCAGCAAGAATCCCCGGACATCTGCCAAGATGATTGTTGCCGACCTGGCCTCTTCTTCAAGGAACACAGTGGTGAGGGCTCTTCATCGTGGTGGGCTTCAGGGCCACAAGAACCCCTCTACTCAAAGGGTGGCACATCAGAGCCAGACTGATGCCCGTGAACATTTGAAAGGTAAAGATGAGTTTTGTAAGTCTGTGCTTTGGTCTGATGAGACTAAACTGGAACTGTTGGGGCACATGGATGCTGCTTGTGTTCGGCGAAGAACACATCATGCTGTGGGACTGTGCTGCAGCCTCGGGCACAGGGAGCCTTGTTCGGTGCAAGGCTTCATGACATGTTTTAATGATGTTGACATTTTGAGGGATAACATGAACAAATCTGCTCTTATTCTTCGCTTAGGTCGTCGCTGGTTCTTCCATCAAGACAATGACCCAAAGCACACATCAAACTGGGTCCAACAGTTCCTAAAGGACACCAAGGTGCTGGAGTGGCCCGCACAGAGCCCAGACCTGAATCCTATTGAGAATCTGGAGGGTGCTGAAACTGAATGTCCATGCTCGGAAACCACGCAATGTGGACCAGCTGGAACCATTTGGAAGAATGGGCCAAACCCCTCAAGAGACCTGTGCCAACCAATGGGCTAAACCCCTCAAGAGACCTGTGCCAACCAATGGGCCAAACCCCTCAAGAGACCTGTGCCAACCAATGGGCCAAACCCCTCAAGAGACCTGTGCCAACCAATGGGCTAAACCCCTCAAGAGACCTGTGCCAACCAATGGGCTAAACCCGTCAAGAGACCTGTGCCAACCAATGGGCTAAACCCCTCAAGAGACCTGTGCCAACCAATGGGCTAAACCCCTCAAGAGACCTGTGCCAACCAATGGGCTAAACCCCTCAAGAGACCTGTGCCAACCAATGGGCTAAACCCGTCAAGAGACCTGTGCCAACCAATGGGCTAAACCCCTCAAGAGACCTGTGCCAACCAATGGGCCAAACCCCTCGAGACCTGTGCCAACCAATGGGCCAAACCCCTCAAGAGACCTGTGCCAACCAATGGGCCAAACCCCTCAAGAGACCTGTGCCAACCTGGCAAAGAACTACTCTGAGAGCTTGTTGTAGTTGTGGCTCAGAAAGGGTACACTATCGACTATTCATGGCCTGGGGCTGATATTCTTTGACCAACCCGTTTGTCACTATATTTGATATAAAGCGAGCCTAAACACGTTCCTAAATGTTCCAGAAGCTGCTAAACAGCACTGGTGAATGTTTGATTATATCAAGTTTGATCAATGCTGGAAATGTTCCATAACTCCTGGGGGCTAATCATCTAGGCCTCAACTGTAAATCAATGAAACATCAGTTAACTTTATACATGTCAAATTGACTTTAGTGGATTAGGACCATTAGAAAAATAAATGTGGGATGTGACAAAATTATATACAAAAAAACAAAGACAAAAAAAAAGGAATTTCACATATTTTCCCTTATAATCTTCCGTATAATTGAGATAACACACAATGTCAAATTAAATACTGCACAGTAGAACTAAATCCTGTATTGTAATGCTATATTTATCTAGTATAATTACAAGGCTGCTTCCATTGGTACACAAATAAATCATTTGTATACGGCACGCCCTTTGATTCCAAACCGCTTCAGATGTTTTAATGGTGTCCCACATCCCACCAAGCTCTGTGAAATTAATCGGGTTTTTTTGTGCAGATTGGTCCATTTCAGAATAATATATATGATATGTTTTATATTGATTGATCATGAAAGTGTTCTCAAAGCTGGTGAAGTTGCAGCTAGTCTGAAGTACTTTGTAGACTGCAGGGTAGCTGGTGGATTTACTCCAGGTGGAACTAAAGTCTGATTCAACACTTGGTTATATTTACCATCATTCATCTGTGAAGTAACTAAAGTATTAAATACATGTAGTGGAGTAGAAGTACATTGGAGCTAAACATTTAAATGTTCAAGTAAAGTACAAGTACCTCCAAAGTGTACTTGAGTCAATATACCTGGTTACTTTACACTATTGCATTTGGCAGTGTCGCTCAGCAGAATTAAAGTTCTTGGTGTTCCATTGATGGACAGAAAGCAGAAATCTCTCCAGCGTATAGTTCTACTTAAACCTCACCTCTTGGGAAAAGCTCCAGCTTGCCAAACTGGAAAGTCCCATCTCAATCGTGTCATGGACAAATGAGAACCGAGCCGTGTGTAATGTGTATTTGTAAAGCGCTTTGAGCATCTGGAAAAGCGCTATAATAAATGTAAGGAATTATTATTATTGTTATTACGGTCCACCGTTGTGATGAAGAGAGCTGAGCCATAAGGCAGAGTCCATAGTTGCTCCGACACTCACCTGGTCATGAAGGGGGGGTCATGAAGGGGGGGGGTCGTGAAGGGGGGGGTCATGAAGGGGGGGGTCATGAAGGGGGGGTCATGAAGGGGGGGTCATGACTGCAAGCAGCGGAATAGGTTTCCTCCAGGGGATGGCTGGCATCTCCCTTAGGGATGAGCGGAGATCACTCGCAAAACTTCAAACCTTGCCAAGTGCATTTGTCTCATTTCTAATCAGAATATCTTTACACGGGATATAAGACATACTAACTTAAGAAGTAACGATGCAGTGACATATCGGGTCTTGTTCTAAACCATGCCTCTGAATATCTTAACACATCTTATTGGATCTCAGGTTTCATGTATTGGATCAGCACCAGCTCACATCAGAAGACAGAACCCTGAGCATTTCTGGCTTACTCTGGAACACATTTCCTGATTTTGAAAATATAGTTTCCCCAGCTAATTACAAGATCTTATTTCAAGCAATCTTACCGAGCACACTTCACCGTGTTCTATTGGCAGCTTGTTCCATTACTGTTACGAGCGAGAACACATCGTTTCATTATTCTTTCACCGGGTTTTGGAGCAGCATTTTTCCAGAGCAGGTAACCGCTGCTACTTGGCGGGGAAAGGAGCCAGTTAAGGTGTGGTGGGCAGTAAGGATGCTGCCTAGCTGCCTCCCTAGGAGACCGAGGGGCTGACCCAGGACCAGGTGGAGGATGACATCTCCACGCTGGCTGGGGAGCACCTTGGAACCCCCCAGTCAGACGTGGGGGTCCTCTGAGACCCTTCTCCGGATAAGAAGAAGGATGGCGGCACATGTTCGCAGGATGGAGCCACCTGCTCGCTAAACAAACCAGACTGCAGCAGACGGACGTCTCACACACGTCTGACAGCAGAACATGAACAAGAGTATTCGATGTTAGATGTTGGCGAATGTATTTTCTCCTAAAACGTGATAAAGATATGCATCATTGTGAAACAGCAACAATGACAGCACGCACACAACAGCATTTATAAAACAACATTATTTATTTACAAATAGATATTTCGCAGTGATTCCAAAGTTGTTCATGTAAAAGATTGTCATTCTGAAACACGGCTCGTCGTGACGGACTTGGCTCGGTGAGCATTAAATACATGCACACATCTGTGCACTCTGTTCCTGTCACCAAAATAGATCTGAGTACAAAAGATAGTGCTCAATATAAACATCTGTTTTCACCACTTTTCATTTTTCACAAGTTCTGAAAATGCACGTTTGAAATATTCGGGTGTTTATTAAAATAACGGAGCTGCTGAAGCGTAGCAAAAATAGACTGTCTCTCTCTCTGCGTGTGAACACAGGCTCGCCTGAAGCAGCACACACTGATGCGTGTTGTTGTTGATCGAGGACAGGTTTGAGGGGGACACATGTGTTGTTGTTTGTTATTGGAGCAGTGAAGGCAGAACAGGCGTCTGGGTTCAAGCGGCCAGGAGACGAGCGAGCAGACGGACCGAGCCATCAGACGGACCGAGCCATCAGACGGACCGAGCCATCAGACTGCTCATCCCAAATGAGGAAGGGACAACACGACCCGTCTCTCTTTTAGAGGACACTAAGTATAAATGAGTGAGACTGCCTTTAACAGCAAGACGTGCTTCCAATATGGCTCTTCACACTAAACAGCCGACATGTTATTTCCTCTCAGAAGTATTAATGTAGTGCGTCGTTGTGTTCAGCAGTACTGGAGGTGTGAGTCTTCTCTTCTGCATCAAGTGATCGTCTCCCTTTAGAAAGTACTGTTGCAGAGTAATAACAGTCATGCCTTCAGTGTGGGCAGAGTATTTCTTACTTCATTAAAAACCACTGTTGTATTTGAAACATGTTAGTGTGGTGCCCACTGGCTGCTGCAGCACGACTTAAGAGCCCCGTGACAGGCAGCGAGCACGTCGCTGCACGCAGACACGCTGCAGGAGTATCCGCCCAGAGGGGGAGGACGGGCAGAAAGCTAAACGCTACCACGGGCCGATCTGAATCAGTTCACTGGATCCACCACATTGTCTCAAAGAAAACACACAATTAGAAAAATGCCATAATTAGATCTACAAATAGAGGCTTTACAAAGGTCCGATACGTATCTCTGTAAAGTCCAACTGCATGTGACCCACAACCCGACCCTAAACTAGAAAAACACTAATTAAAACAGACCCAGCTCCGTGTGACTGATGGACCCGTGTGGTGGAGGACGAGCGCACATGAGAACCTTTAACTGGGATCTGATGGAAGTTTAAAAGAAATGTGAGTTCTGACTTTAATCAGAATCTCAGAATTGCGAGATTTAAGTCTGACTCAAAATGTTTTTGATACCTTACGTCACATCCTGAAAATGTCTCATGTGGCACTCATGGTCTCCGTGGAGCCACGGGGTTCTGGGTTCACAGAAAACCAGTACATGACGACCGTAGTTTAGTCACAAGCCTCTCGTCAGTGACTCCAGTCGATCAGTACGGGGTGTATCGTCTGTCGTTTAAAGCTTACTTAAAGCATGGCATGGTAAAAGACAACAATCCATAGTGGAGTAATGAAACACGCGATGGGGGGGGCAGAAGACACCAACAGGATGTAGCATCACCGCAGGGGTCTCCTCCATTGGGCTGTGATTGTGTTGGAGTTCAAATAAGTTAAGAGTGGATTGGTTTCAGTGAGTAATGGCTGAGAAACAGGAAGGAGACTTCAGCGAGGTAACAGCGCTCTGGCGCCCTCTGCTGGTCTCTTCAGGTAGGTGAGGTCAAACTCAAGTTATTCAAACATATTTGATGGCCATGTTCAGTGGAGATGATCCACTGCTTCATGTAGAAACATCCCCCACACATAGGACCTATCGCTGCAGCTGCAGGTTCAGTTATTCCACAGCTGCTTGGACACTGGCTGGCGTGTAGTGCCGGTCTCTCTGAAAGGATCAATTCAATAAGGCTTGAAAGAAAAAGCCAGTGCACCGTCACAGCCCTCTCAGGAATGGGAATACTACAAGACGCGTCAGAAGACTAGCAAATACAACGGTTAGAAATCAAATGGTGGTCGTAAACAAGTCTGTCTGTTGGATTAGCTTCTTACCCCCAGCTGGTGATGCAGAGCGGCACAATGCCAGCTGAAATGAGGCGGAGTTTTCAACTAAAGTTATATTTAATGTTGCGTGTCTTTGCAAGTGTTAAAATAAAACGTCTTTCCTAAATTACATTTGGAAAGCCAATTTGTTATGTTTTAAATCCTGTTTTTTTTTTTAACATTCATTTTTCTAGCTAGAAATATTCTGTCTCGCTGGAAGGGCTTTGCTGTGTTCCCTGGCAACTGGAAGGAGCTGCCGCGAGATGGTGTCCTTATGATACACCTGTTGCTGCTCTAATGGACTCCGTCGTAACTCTTTGTGGATGTGTGAACAAAAGAACCTTTCTCGCTTTGTATTGTGAACCAGAACACACACACACACACACACACACACACACACACACACACACACACACACACACACACACACACACACACACACACACACACACACACACACACACACACACACACACACACACACACACACACACACACACACACACACACACACACACACACACACACACACACACACACACACACACACACACACACACACACACACACACACACACACACACACACACACACACACACACACACACACACACACACACACACACACACACACACACACACACACACACACACACACACAGGTTTGTGCGACCAAGGATGGGACTAAAGTGTATGTACTGTACACCAAAAAGCAGCTAGTTTGCTGGGTAACGCATTTTACATTTTCAAAACGTTCTGGCCACACAGATCTAAGAACTAGCGTTTAAAGAACATCATGGTTTAAACTGTTTCTGTTCCATTGCATTGTTATTTTGATGTGATAGAACAGAACTTTCTAAAGCGTGTTCAAACATGTCCAGACAGAAACCACTTTCTAGCAATGTGCTACAGCACGGGGAGTTTAGCTGCTGTATGATTCATATGGAACAGGGAAGTCCTTCTGTGTGTCACTTCTGCCCCAGAGCTCGACTGACAGGTTCCAGGAGCCAGAGGAAACTGCATTAAAGAGTTGAACTCAACAAGGCAAAAGCAAACTCTACTTGAGGAATGTCTCGCCTCCCAGAGGACATAAGTACAACTTCCTGCTATTTAAAACCAGTCTTGTGTTTGTGGCTCACACGGATATGCTTCAGTCAACATGGACGTGAACCCATCACCCCCCCCTCACCAACAGAACAACAACTAGCAGCCCTGAAACATGCATATAAATAACATGTATAGCAAACACTGACGTCTCCAGCCTCTCTGCAGCCTCTCTGCTGGACAGGAAAGAAATAACACGGTGTGGACAATTAAAACAACTAACGGTGATCTCCGACATTCCTGAACTCCAGTGCAGCTGCAGCCGTTTGACAATCGTTCAGAGGAGCCCACCGGGAGAGGATCCAACATGTCTGAGAGCCTCTTTGGACCACAATGCAGTGCAGCAACGACGACTTTGTAAGGGCTGTGACTCGGGGAAAAATGATATATCCAAGTCTCGCTCAAGAGATGCTCAAAGACTTTAAGGATAACTCAGGTTTATCAAACCTTGATAAGAGTTCTGTACGGGATAAACAAGCCCAATCTTTCAGACTCAACTAAACCCAACTAGTACTGCCCAATGTAAAACCTAAACCTGAGGCACCCAAATGATCCCAACGCGTCTAAGAACCCTAAACCTTTTCAAAACTCAACGGCAGCAGAACTCTACAACCAAGGTCTTACTTTCATCGTCTTTGCCATCGTGCATCTATTTGACGAACAGTAGATTATCTGATGGCTCAGGAACAAACCAGAAGAACATCTGGATCCATGCTTTGTTCCAGCAGTGTAGATGTGCGTCCATGCTGCGACACAGGATGGCAGGAATCCTTCAATAGCATACTGAACCTTTCAAAGACCCATGTATACAGAAACCTCGCAGACGTGCAGTAGCTCAAAGGTTACCCAGGAAGTGGATTGATCATGGGTGATCATTTTACGGTTCCCATCCCAAGTCCCTCACTTTCAAGGACCCACACGGCACTATCTGAGACGCGGATCAAGGCTCATCACTGTCCCAACGGAGATTTTAAAAAGTGAGAACTTGCAAGCCTCAGCTCAAACAAGTAAATATGGATCCACCTCGACTTCCCCCTTCCCATGTTTTACTGTTCCCTAGGAATGTCCTATCCACCTGCCCTTCGCTGCTACGCACCTGTGTTTCTAAATCTCTGCATTAACTTGGTCCATTTATAAGTGATGGAAATGGATTGTGAAAATAAGACCACGTTGTAATAAACAAGAATGATCCTTTCAGAAGACGGCTGAGGCTGATAAGCTAGTCGTCAGTGTATGGGGCTCCACCACAAACTGACGCATGCTAACCTGCTACATTAGCATTATAGCATTATATTATTATTATTATGTGAACAATAGCTTGGATCATTTTAGGATCAAAAATGGCAGTTTCAACCAGAAATTGTCCCAAAATATATCAAGATCAGTCCACAGAGTACACATATTGGCAAGTTATCATCCTGCAGTTGCATGTACTGGAGACCCCTACTATACATTTTAACATAGAAGTTTGGGGTACTCATGATTTCTGGTGTCACTGGGATTCTACGAGCTGGCAACGGACTACGAGTGGAAGATTAATATTAAAATGGAACACTATGATCGTCACAAACAGAGGCGATCCATCAGTACGAGAGGATCTGAGGGCGAAGTGTCCTTCAGTGTTCGCGCTACATTAAGATCAGGGACAGAGACTACAGCAACACGCATGAACCCCCCCTTCTCAGCGGAGCTTCAGCTGACTCATATTTAATGAATATGCACCGACAGACCACATACTCTCAAGCCTCAGTCTCACCTGCACTGTAACTCAGCAACAAAGCTGGGGGGGGGGGGGGGATCAGGAGAGGCAGAGGGAGCTGGGGGAGGAGGTGAGGGTGCACACGGGGGTGGGCAGGCCGTAGTAGGCGGGGTCAGTGAAGGGGAAGAGGAAGAGGAAGAAGAGGAGCACCCCCATCAGGTAGGAGGAGAGGACGGTGAGGCGGTGCGGGTGCTCCATCGCCGTGCTGATGGCGGGGAAACCCATGTAGTTACAGAAGGAGTGGCAGAGCACCGGGCCAATCAGGTGACCTGCAACAGGAAGAGCACAGGTCAATGTGGAGATGCGTTACACTAATCATCCCCTAGTAGCACAGAGGATGGTTGCTCTTGTCCATTCTGAAGGTCAAAGCAGGCTGGAACCCGAGACTTCATCAGAGGCTAATCGCGTGTCAGCGTTAGCACAGTGTGTGTCTGTCATCGTGACTTCAATGAAGGCCAGATCACATCAAACCAGGAGATCCCACATGTCCGGTTCGGCACCAAGTGTCCACACGGGAACTCATTTCATCAATCTGTTTAGAATTAGTTCAAAGGAATACTTCACAATTCATATTTGTATATTACTTACTCCCACCATTCGTCCACAGTGAGCGAGAACACACACACATAGAGGCCAGCTGCAAGACTCTCACACGTCTTTCAAAGTGGGATCCAAGTACAAAAGCCATGTGAGTCTCCTCAGATTCAAGGACTCTTCAAGGACCTTCCCGGGCCAAATCCCTCTCAAGGACCCAGCACGGCACCGTTTGATACGTGGTGACCTCTCACAGAACAATTCTTTTTAAAAGGGAGGTTCTATCCTAGCAAAGAACGTTTAATTAAAAAAACTTTCAATGACCCATGTCTATTTATAAAAACGAGACGGCTCCACCTGTTTCCATGTCAACATCAAGGTGTTCAGAAAGCTTGCGAATAGGCGAAAGATCATTTTACATCATCTACTAAACATGTTAAAGTTGAATTCTTCTTGTCGTTGTGTCGGTCCTGGTTTCACGTGGAGGCATGCTAGCAATGTGCTTTCTTGATGAATGATCACGGTGGGAGTTATGAATATACAAATGATCAGCAACCTTTCATTCAGACTAACTTACCGTGCTCTGGACGACTGCAGAGCACTTGGGATCGTCTGCTTATAAAAGCACCATCAACTCAATATACCTAAGAGACATTTATAGAAACTAATTTCAATCATATGTTGATCGATACTCAATGCCATGTCCCAAAACGGTCAGAATATTATCTTCCCCTGTATTAACGAGTGACTCGGTGGTCCACGGGCCTGGGTGTGAGAAAGTGAAATATGAAGATCTGTATCGCCGTCCAAAAGTGTTCTAAAGCCAGTAAGGTATAAATAAAGACACTATGGAGAATGTTGTTCTTGTGCAGGCTGCTGACCTGTTCGGATGAAGATGAAGGCGGTGTAGGCCCCGAACACGGCTGTGTAGGAGAACTGGAACACTGCAGAGGAACAGAAGCATGGGTCGGCATCACTCACAGTATCATACGCTCTGACAGCACAGCAGAGGTGGAAGAAGTAAGACGTAGTACTCAAGTAAAAGGAGAATCACTACAGTGTCAAAGTACAAGTATCAAAATATACTTAAGTACTTATTGTACGTAATGTCTTCTTTCAGAATGGTGTACATTAAATGACTGGTTATTATTATTCATGCATTCATGTGTTCATCACAGCTGGTAAAGGTGCAGCTAGTTTAATAACTGGATATCTTAACCTTTAATTATACGTCACAGTTTATATATTACTTTATTTATATATTTTGTCTTGGTTTATAATCTGAATATGTAAAGTAACTAAATAAACGTAGTGGAGTAAAAAGTACAATGTTGGCTTCTAAAATGTAGTGGAGTAGAAGTATAAAGTAGCATAAAATAGAAATACCCAAGAAAAGTACAAGTACCTCAAAATTGTTCTTAAGTACATTACTTTAGTAAACATATAGATGGACAGACAGATCATTGTGTAGTTACAGCAGCAGTGTGTTCAGGCATTACAATCCAACATCTCTGTAGGTGAAAGAAACAGCTGCAAGTATATACACATATCTACAGTTGAAAGAACATGAACCACAAAGAATGCGATATATAAAATATATAGATAAGTTAAGACACTTCTATAAAAGACCCATGTACAGTATCAGAGTAACGTAGATGTAAATGTACTACACAGTAATACAGTCCACCAGTGATTAACCCCGAGAGCCCACCTGCAGAGAGGAAGATCCCGGACAGCGTCCCCTGTCTGAACCTCAGCAGCTCGATCACATGGTGGAAGTGAGCTGAGGAGAGAGCGTAAAGATATGAGCATCACATGGTTGGGTTTGTATCCGCCATGAATCTGCTGCGTTCATGTCCTTATTGGATTCAAAACTATACGTCAAAACAAATAAAGACACAACACCACAATAGGCGCGTTCACACCGGAGTACTTTCCCGTTTAGTTCCGTTAGTGCATGGAATTTTGCGTTCACACCAAAAAGAGTACTTAATTCCGAGAACTTTTACCCCCATGTTTAGTGCCTGCTAGAGAGGCGGGGCTTTCCTGGGGAGAAAAAAGTACCAATTTCGATTGGCTGGGCGGATTGCAAACCACGCCCCGTAAAACTCCATGGGAGCCTGCCTGCAGACCTCCACTCTCAGGACAGTTCCGGCGCAGACCTCCACTCTCAGGACAGTTCCGGCGCAGACCTCCACTCTCAGGACAGTTCCGGCGCAGACCTCCACTCTCAGGACAGTTCCGGCGCAGACCTCCACTCTCAGGACAGTTCCGGCGCAGACCTCCACTCTCAGGACAGTTCCGGCGCAGACCTCCACTCTCAGGACAGTTCCGGCGCAGACCTCCACTCTCAGCACTCTCAGGACACCTCCACTGTCAGTACAGGAAGTGACGATTCTCACGCGTTTTTTTTTCCCGCCCACCGAAGGACTCGTTTGATGGAATTTTTCAAATCACAATGGAGACTCATCACGGAGGTGATGAGTCCGCCCACCGTGCACTTTGGGTCGGCCTTGGTCAAGCCCTCTTGACCCCCCAGCCTGGTTCTCGTAAAAGTTTTTCGCTCAAATGACACCATGGAGGAATGTAACGGGAGTTGACAGGGGACTCTGCCCGCCTCACGAGTGCCTATTTTCAGACACTTTTTTTCACTTTCCCCCGGTTTTATTATTTATTTATTTTTTGGCTATTTCACCCGGTTTCTACCGGGGACATTGCCCGGTCTCGGGTCCCCCCCCACGGCCTGTGTCCAGCCCCCCCCACTCATCCATATATTAACGGATTTTGACCATTTTTGCCTCCGCGCCGGCCCGGCCTAGTGCCGGTGCTCTGGCGGTCGGTTCCTCCGAACTGCGGATTCGACTCTGATGGCCGGGAGGGTGTGCTGCGTTGGGGTGGGGGACTTCCCCCACTCTGCGTGTCTCTTCCTTCCCGGGCCGGCCGATATGAAGCGTGACCAAGACGCACCGTCCAGGGGTCCCAGGGGTCCCACGGGCCCTGCAGTTTCTCGAACCTTCCACTGTTGTCTAGCGGGTGTAACTAAAATACAAGATGTCGTATTTATATATATAAATAAATAAATATATATATATATATATATATATATATATATATAGATAATAAGTGTCAGTACGATTTTATTTTGTATTTGCGTGCATTTCCTGTTTGGAAAGTGGCGCTGCGGCTGTACTGATAGTAACAACAATAAGGTGTCCGTATATATCTATATATAGATATATACATATGTATATAATAAGTGTCACGATCCGATTTTATATTTGCGTGCATTTCCTGTTTGGAAAGTGGCACTGTACTGATAGTGGTGATTTTATTTTGGAATTCTTAGCGTGCACTGTCCTGAGAGTGGAGGTGTCCTGAGAGTGGAGGTGTCCTGAGAGTGGAGGTGTCCTGAGAGTGGAGGTGTCCTGAGAGTGGAGGTGTCCTGAGAGTGGAGGTGTCCTGAGAGTGGAGGTGTCCTGAGAGTGGAGGTGTCCTGAGAGTGGAGGTGTCCTGAGAGTGGAGGTGTCCTGAGGTGTCCTGAGAGTGGAGGTGTCCTGAGAGTGGAGGTGTCCTGAGAGTGGAGGTGTCCTGAGAGTGGAGGTGTCCTGAGAGTGGAGGTGTCCTGAGAGTGGAGGTGTCCTGAGAGTGGAGGTGTCCTGAGAGTGGAGGTGTCCTGAGAGTGGAGGTGTCCTGACTAATCCTCCCTCAGTGAACACGATCGGCTCTTTAGTTCCATGGGGGAACTAAGTGCTGGGAACTAAGTACGGCAAAGTACTTGTGAAAACGGCTATTCGCTAAACTCAAGTATTTGTGTTCTTTAGATCTCAGCACCCCTGCTTCTATTTGAAAGTATTTGTAACCATCAAAGTAACCTGTCTGACAGCTCCTTAAAGGGTGGAGTTTATGCTATTTATCATTCAAGACGTCCACAGACCTTCTTTAGATGCCCATGGTTTTTTCATTTGTTGCAGTAAGTTTTTAAATAAAGTCAAGCTAGTTTCAGTATTTTGATACATTTTCATAAAGTAGTATATCAAAGTAAAAGAAGTCTTGGAACACATCTGTAGATCTAAACTGTCCAGCAAGGATATCCTCCCAAAGCCACCTCTTTTAAACATATTACTGTTCAAAGGTTTTGGTATATCTATATTTCATGTAAATATTTATCTATATTAAAATGTTTAAAAGCTTTTTTAAATTGTTTTTTATAATAGCTTTTTGGTAGTTGTTTCTTAGACTTGTAGCGTCTTTATGTACGCACCAAATACACCAAGGCATACCCTCTGTGTTAACCTACTTGGCAACACACCTGATTCTAGTGGAGGAGAATACATGTACATTTCACTCAAGCACAGCTGCTGGAGCCACTTCCTGAGTCTGTATTTGTACAGCATTTACAGCCTTAGATTGTGTGGTGTGTATTACTTAATGAATTTGAGTGTGTTGCTCCTGCAGCATAAAGGAGGTTCTGCAGCCTCGCGGCAGATTGAACGATACAGTACTTAGACCTTGCTTTGTTAGCAGCGCGTCACAAGCTTGGTTCTGTATTTAGTTTTATTAAACACATTCATATAGGAAATGGTTTGTTTGAAAGGGTCCATTTTTGCATTAACTGTTGGAATAAATAAGAATATTTATACTTTTCGCCTCTGGACATTCCTTCTCTCTCCACCACAGCGTCAGTATCATAATCAGCACTTCACTCCCTCCTAGCTTCTCTCGGACTGGCAGGACTCACCCACTCCGAAGAACAGGGGGCAGGTGAAGATGGCGGTGAGGGGCCCGGCGCAGGGCACCAGCATGGGCAGCATGCAGGCCCTGAACACCAGCTCCTCTGTGAGGGGGGCCACCACCTGGTTCCTCAGCCAGCGCATGTCACTGAAACACAGCGACCAGAACCAGGGGTCTGCAGGGGGGGGGACACAGGGGGGGGTTATCACCTCTGAGGAGGAGGAGCACTTCATTATAGAACACTGTCACACACTGTACACTGTCCTGCAGCGAAGGGTTATTTATTCATTTGAAAACTGACAACAATGACAAAGTGCTGTCATTGTTGTCAGCCCACACGGTTGAGGGTGACCGTGTGGGCTGACAACATACCATACGGAAAACATAATAGCCTCTCCCCTTCAGTTCAGAATCAAATGAATAGTAAATAAGTGAGTACACTAGATAAATAAATATAAAATGCGGTCCTATTCTGGGATATATGGAAAAGTCTTTCTGTATTTCATTCTAATTGTATTCCTTTTTATCATTTGTATTTATTTACTCTATTATTAAGTCTTGTTTTATTCAGTCCTGAATATATATTGTATTAAGTGTTCTTTTGAATCACAAAGCTGTGTTACCTTTCTTTTGTAAATTGTCTTTGTGCTTGGATTGTGAAGCACTTTGAGTTACCTTTGTGTATGAAGTGCTATATAAATAAAGATTAGAACGTTTTATTTCTCTTTGCATAGCCATAGAAAGAGATTTCTAAATGTTCACAATGTGCAACTGATTTTTCAAGCTCTAAATATAAATGATGATATGTCCTTTGTCCACAGAGTGGGAAGGTGGTGCTGATTGTTTCCATCTCGTTAGTTTTAGACATCTTGCCAATAGTTATAAAACCGCTCTGAGCCGAGGCCAGGGGTCAGCAACCTTTACTACCAAAAGAGACTTTTTGCCCGTTTGTCACCAAGTATAATATGTCTGGAGCCACAAAAATACATTTGATAAATAAAACGAGTTTGTTGCATCTGTAAACTTAAAGATTTCTAAAATGTTAAAAAGGTAAAAATGTTGAAAGTCTATTTACATTTGTTTGTAAAGGTAATCCAGCATTGTTGGAAGTGAAAAGCAAAGGAATCACGTCTCACCTATGGCCACCCGGAACCCGTCCATGAAGCTCCAGGGACAGTCCATCGCCAGCTGCATGAGCGGGCCCAGGAACAGCACCTGCAGCCGGACACATGCACACACCGGTCTGAATTAGGAGGGGGATTTGATTTTTACCGGGACCCGATTTCCCCCAGCGATTATTAGGGTAGGCCTTTATAGAGAGCACCGATCGTGGCATATCGTGAATATCGGCCGATCGATCGGAGCATCCCTAATTATTAATGCGAGTCTTTTATTTAGCCACACTGATTAAACTTAAACAGGACATGGATGAAGGGAAAATGAAACTCACAGAAGCATAAATTACGATTACTATATTGCGTGTATTTAAGAGCCATTTGAAATATTACCATCTTGATCTAAGCTAAGCTAACATTAATAGCCATGTTAGTTCCTGCAGCTGTCAATGAGCAAGACCTGACGTGGTTGATTCACGACACCCTTGCCAGCGTAAAAAGTAGGCTATGGCAAATAAAACGATATGACTTTGCTCCATGTTGGATAGCGATACTCCAGACTGTTGTTCTGCACCAGCACAGGCTACTATTAATGTAGCTATTATAAGGTGCTGGTATAAATATTAACTGTGCTTTTAACCCCCAAAAGTTGTAAATTAAACAAGTGAAGTACATGTTATGTTATAAAGCCGTGGAGGGCGGTAGTTTATAAACCAAAGAGTAACGGAGCGTCCACACTACAGCTTCAAAAAAAGCTTGGAGCTGGGCGTGTCTGTAGCTTGGGGATTTTATTCAAGCAACGCGACCAACAACCAATCACATGAATCTCCCGCCCCCGACATACAAAGCAAAAACCCCCGGGGATTTTATGGGAGCAATATATATATATATATATATATATAAACTCCCCAAACAGGCAAAAACCTTCCAGTTTCCCCCACTGTCTCTGCCACCTCCCTCCATGCCTGGTTCCTCCGGTTTGTATCCCGGTAGGTGAAGAGGGGCTGGTCATACAAAACCGGGTGATTTGCTACGGCGATAGTTAGTTTCTCCTCCGACTTTTTTTGAATTATAGAAATGAACGGCGGGATATCTCCCCCAGCTTAGACGCGGTTTGATTGGCTACGGCTTGAGCTGTCAGATTTTCCGAAACGGGATTTGATTTGCTGGCGCTGGCTACTCCGGCGTCTCCGGCCCGTCCACACTACAGCGTCGACAGCGCCGACAGCTCCAATCTGCCCATTCACTTTGAATGGGGTGACGTCACGTTGCCTCGCTTTTTCGCCGAATTGAATTGTGGGTAGCATAGCGGTCCGTCTTCGGCGTCAGAAGTTGAATGTTCAACTTCTGACGCCGGAGTAGCCAGCGCCAGCCAATCAAATCCCGTTTCGGAAAATCTGACAGCTCAAGCCGTAGCCAATCAAACCGCGTCTAAGCTGGGAGAGATATCCCGCCGTTCATTTCTATATTTAAAAAAAAGATGGAGGAGAAACTAATTATCGCTGTAGCAAATCACCCGGTTTTGTATGACCAGCCCCTCTTCACCTACCGGGATACAAACCGGAGGAACCAGGCATGGAGGGAGGTGGCAGAGACAGTGGGGGAAACTGGTAGGTTTTCGCCTGTTTGGGGAGTTTATATATATATATATATATATATTGCTACCATAAATCCCCGGGGGTTTTTGCTTTGTATGTCGGGGGCGGGAGATTCATGTGATTGGTTGTTGGTCGCGTTGCTTGAATAAAATCCCCAAGCTTCAGACACGCCCAGCTCCAAGATTTTTTTGAAGCTGTAGTGTGGACGCTCCGGGAGACGGCGGAGACGGACCGCTATGCTACCCACAATTCAGTTCGGCGAAAAAGCGAGGCAACGTGACGTCACCCCATTCAAAGTGAATGGGCAGATTGAAGCTGTTGACGCTGTAGTGTGGACGGGCCGTAACCGTCCTTACGGGACGCTCTAATAAGTAAAGCAAACGCACCCGCAAGGACACCTGGCCTCCTATTGGTTGAGGGATTTTGACAGGGTTGTTTCACAAAAGATCCGAGCGCGCACAGAATAAATCTGAGCAGACATTTCACGAGCGCACAGAAACAGCCTGAGTGCGACCAGTAGCGTGGCGTGGGAAGAAAATTAGGGGAAGCCAATAATACGTCCTTTCTTTTGGATCGGGGGTGTGGTGGTCAATGTAATAACGTAACCAGATGAGTGATTACAGCACCCGGTATCATTTTACACACATTTGTATCATGCGATTTGATTGGATTGTGAGGCAAGGGAAGCCAGCCGCCTCTGGCTTCCCTTGGCATGGCCCTGACTAATCACAGGTTGGCAGGGGCATGACGTGAGCCTCATCTGATTGGTCAATCTCTCTATTTTTTTTCACCAAGGGAAGCCAATTTCGGCTGGCCTCCTCTCGCAACAGAGAGTGCAATCTACTGTTTCACCATAACATCTAGAGGGGCGCTGTTTCACTCTTTGTAAAATACTCAATGAGAATGGGGCATGGAATGGGGGAGAGACCGGCCGGCAGCAACACACAACAAAGAATTTCCGAAACTAAACTAAGTGTTTTTATTTATTTATTAAAATTATAACTACAATCCGAAAAAACAGGGGAAGCCTGGCTTCCCTTGGCCTCCAGGAGAAAACGCCACTGAGTGCGAGGAGAAGGTTTTAAGCTGGAACCAAGCGGCAAACTCTGGGGAAGAGCCGGGACGCCAATACGGAAGTGCCACACACTGCAGTTCATCTAGTGGCCAGTAGGAGCAGGCTGCAGAAGGGAGCAATTTCCAGAGACCCCCATGTTAAAATTCCCAACTTTACAGCAGAAATAAACATGTTTACATCGTGGTTCAAAAAACCATATTCTCTGTATAGTTAGATTCCCCCTTCATGACTACTGTGTGGGGGGTGCATTTTTTCTCAACTCATCTGTTTAATTAATATTAAGCCTTAAAGCTTTTGCATTAATTAGGGCGTGGTCACGTTGATGGACACGTACATGCCTCACTGGCAGCTAACAGCAACTTGTCCACTCTGCTAGGCTACAACCATAGAGGCTACAACGTTAGTTAGTCATAGTACTGTACTTGACCCTTTAGCTTTAGCCGTGTTCGTGGTGATTGTGCCTTTTAGGGAATATTGTTACAAATAACAGACAATTAAAATGTCGTGCTGTGCGCTTGAATGTACTAACAGAACTTCCAAGAAGTCTAACATGATAATATTATACATGTTAACCCCGTTCACAGGTGTTTGTGTGCTTGGTAGCTTAGCTTGTTACTTATTAGCCAGCTAAGGACGTAACCCTTTATGCATACATATACATCTTAGTTTATGATTCAGCCTTGGGTAAGACTTTTATAGTCTATGGCTATGACGCCCATAATGCTAAACGGGAGCAAATGTTAATAGGGGACCCGATTATCCCAGTGGTGGCCGCCGGAGCTAACGGAGCCGCAGGGGGCTAGCTCCAGCCGGCGTCCCGGAGCTAGCCCCCTGCGGCTCCGTTAGGTCCGGGCGGTAGAGTCCGTCTTTTCTCAACGTGTGAATGACAAGCATTAAGAATAACAAAATACAGCTAATTCTCTTGCAGATTGTCTCATTTGATTATGAATGTAACGTTTAGGGGAACTACACTGTTAGCAGTAACTTGGTATGCATGTATTTCATGTTAGCTTAGCTTCTTAGCCTGAGCTAGCTCTGTTTACTTCCAGTTCGGAGGCAGCAGGCGGGATTAGACTCTGACGTCACTGTCGAGCCGTTAGTGGCCGACTCCGCCCACTAAGGGCTTCACGGCAACTCTGCAGAATCCTATGGGTGACGTCATGGACCCTACGTCCATTTATTTATACAGTCTATGGCTGGAACACAGGAAATCTGTCAGCAGCAATACATCTGAGTGCAAGCGTACAGTTTGAGCAGAAGCAGAGCAAATCTAAGTGCAAGCAGGAACTATTTGAGTGCGAGGACGGGGTTTGAGGGAAAGAAATACATCATCCTAACGTGAAATCAATAAAGTATGCTCTCAAATGTAAAGACCACGCTCTTGAATAAAGATAGGGAATAACCCCCATACTGTTATCCATAAAATATTTGTGCTTGATTGATTGATAGGTTTTGTGTTTTCAGTTGCACCATATTAATAAATATGTATATAACAAACATGATAGTAAAAATGTGAAATAGAAGTCCTAGCAGCCACAGGGACACAGCCTCGTACGCTCAGCTTCTGCGGCACAGGGACCCTCTGAAGACCCAGGCACATGCTTAGAACTCGAGCAACGTCAAACCACTATCCAGTTGAGTTCTGCTTCTTACCATGGTGAGCATCAGAGGGAGAATGATGGCAGGAATGAGGCCTTCGAAGCGGATCCCCATCAGCGAGAGCAGCGCTGGGCCGGTCTGACACACAACACATTCAGAAGAGTCAAAGCAGAAGATGATAATTCAACAGCTAATGTGTCTGACAGCAACACCACATCACATACAGTATTTCATGGTGATGTTATGGTGGGACACTCACCCTGACTCCTGTGAGCTGTCTCCAAGTCCACACGAAGAGAGGAGACAGGCCGGAGACGATGAGCACGCTGGTGAAGCGTCTCTTGATCACAGCGGGGTGATCCCTGAGAACAGGAAGGAGATCACACGTCACATGATCTGATTCAGCACACAGGACGGAGACACTGTAGTACCACCAAATGGTGATTTTTGTTTACACACGTTTATATATTGGATTCATCTTCTAAAAGACATTCAAAATATAATTAAAAGTTCAATCCTAAAAATCTAAAATAAACATATCATTAAACAAAACTACCAACGCTGAATGAAGTCCACACATCCTTCATGCCTGCTGTCTATTCATTGTACATTACAAAATGAATGAACTGCAAAATATCTTTTATGGCTAAAGTATATATAAAAGTTTAACTTGGTATTATTAGCTAGTATTGTGGACTTATTCTGAATGTGATTTCTGACAATCACATCCTAGGTTCACTAATATTTCAATGGTTTTAAAGAAAATAAACGATTGTGTATTATACAAAAGAGTTGAGACAGCCAGGTGATGATGTGTGGGATAAAGAGGGGTTACTATCTCTGCTTACCAATGTGCTAAGAGAAACTATAATGACCTTTGTCATTTCAATTAATATAAACATATGCAGTGTTTCCCCTATATACAAATAGCGGCGCCGCCGAAAAATGTGTTTTGTTTTTTTTATAAATAATGATACGCTTTTTATTTTTTTTATAAATAATAATAAGTGCCGACCTTTTTGATTGTTTGTTATGTGGATTTGTAGTATTTGTGTTACTGTATGTTCAAAAAGGTGTATTTTTCTAAATCTTGAGACATTGCCACTGTATGTACTAGGCAGCCCAGCAGGCCACTTAGCAGGCAGGCCATGGGGAGGACCGGGAGGCTTCCCGATGGCCTGCCTGCTAAGTGGCCTGCTGGGCTGAGGATTTTTTTTTAATTATGTATTGTGAACGCAACGCTGCGCAAATGTGGATTTTCTTCACACAGGGTGACTGGCTGTCTACATGATGTGGCCTGCCGACATGGCCACTTCCATACCGGTGGTCCTAAATCAAAGCCCTCGATTGGTCTGTGTGTCATTCAAGCTCGGGAGGGTGTGTGTGTGTGTGTGTGTGTGTGTGTGTGTGTGTGTGTGTGTGTGTGTGTGTGTGTGTGTGTGTGTGTGTGTGTGTGTGTGTGTGTGTGTGTGTGTGTGTGTGTGTGTGTGTGTGTGTGTGTGTGTGTGTGTGTGTGTGTGTGTGTGTGTGTGTGTGAGAGAGAGCGCCGGTTACTTGTATTTTTGTTGATAGCATCTGGTTAGCTAGCTGCTCTAAAAGACATACGGAGCTGTTTCAACAACAAGGTGGAGGAGAGTCCTCTGCTGTCAGACTGAGAGGTAAACAGCTCAGGTGAGGTTAGGGACACATTGTGCTGGGCCCACGTGCCTTAGCACCGCTGAATGACTCCATCCTAGGGGAAAGACTGATTATATATATATATATATATATATATACACACACACATAACCTTTTCACATATCTGTATATGTACATTCACCTGATCAGAGTTTAACTCGTGTTATTTTTTATACTTCTATTCATACTGTAACTACGGGTTTATTCTTCTTAATTATTATTTTTTTTTAATACTTCTTGTGTATATTCCCATCTGTACTAGCTGTGTTTCTGTCTTGTTTCTGCTATGACACCTGCATTTCCCTACAGGGAACCATACAGGTCCATCTTATCTTAAAGAGGACCTATCATGCTATATTTGAATAATAGGGCCATACCTATATAAAACATGTCTGTGAAGTTTTGTTTTCAAAATACCAAACAGATCATGCATCTTAAGGCCCGGACACACCTACCCGATTTTGGGAGTCAGAGGCCGTCAGAGGCAGTCGGGCATTCGCGGCGCCCTACTCAGGTTGGTGTGTCCCGCACCGTCGTTGCTTTACGGCACATTTTCACACCTCCCGCGGCAGATTCAACATGTTGAGTCGGCCACAGAAATCACTCTGATTGGCTGTTGCCTCTTTTGATTGACGAATACACACTACCGCTGCCTGCTGGGAAGGACAGTTAATACCACTCGTCGACTGAAGTCTTTGCGGTGTGTTCGTAGGCGGGCGGCGTAGGCGACGCGGGCGATGCAGGCGACGTAGCGGATGTAAAAGTCGGGATGCCTTCGGTACGCGTTCTTTGGTCTCAGGTTGGTGTGTAGCGGCCTTTAGCCATGCCTCATTTCGCTCTATTCCAGCCCTGTCTTCACAAGGGCTGATTCTGTGGCAAATGAGCTGCAGCTGACCACGCCCCCCTGCAAAGGGGGCGTGGCACGAGCGTCATGTTACCATGCTGTTACCATGCTGTTACCATGCCACGCAACCTCTCATTCCCCTGATAGGTGGAGAGTTGGCCATATAGGCGGGCCTCCTCGTCACTGACGTCAGACTATTTTCAAATCTGGATCAGTCTGTATCAGATCCCGTTTTTAGAGATGTGGGTACGGAGGAAAAGAGAGAGGGCTGTGTTTTCTGACACTTGGTGAGTTCCCTGTCACCGGGGACACATGTTCATGTATAAAAGACGTACAAAGGTGCATTTTGCATGATAGGTCCCCTTTAAATGCACCCTATTTACTGTACTAGTCCTTTAGTGTACGTACAGTGGTGCTTACTACTTTGACCCTTTAGCTAATGTAGTGTTATTTCAGCGAAGTAGCAAAGGTTAACTTGTGGATCTCTGGATAAACATTGTCTGTGCTCTATGGGAAATTACATATACAAAGTACACACAGGGCAGAATGTATGAGTAGGGGCCCGGAGGAGTTTGCTTTGGGCCCCGAACAGGTTTGTTCAGTTATGGTTGAGCCACAATGAGGAATGTTCAGTGCATCATCAAGTCAAATACAGTATGAAGACCACATGCTAAGAGAAAACATGAATATCAGCTGAGATTTTAGGAACATAGTGTTGCAAAATCCCCTTGAGCCTTCGGCAGTTTTGAAAGAAGCACTTCGATTGTATATTTAAGTAAAAGTTATAATACCACAGTGTCCTGCATTAAAAATTATACTTAAAGGTGGGGTAGGTAAGAATGGAGAAAGCAGCTCGAGTGCGCTAGAATTTGAAAGTACACAGCCGAAAAAGATCTGCCTCTTCCTTCAGACTTCCTCACAGAGCCCCTCCCCCAACACACACGGACGCGCACATGACCAATGAGGGCAGAGATCAGTACCACGGCTTCCACAGATGAAATGTGTTTATGTATTTATTGTCAAAACACTTCGGGATGTTAAGAGCATTCCATGGAATATAACAAAATGTGTTTCTGAAGTGAATTACGTACCCCACCTTTAAGTAAAAGTACAAAGGTATTAGCAGTAAAATGTACCACAACCAAAAGTTCTCCTCATCCAAAGTGGCCATCTTTGAATAATAAATATTATATTACTGGTTTATAATTAGTGATGCATTGTGTTCATTCTGCAGCTGGATAAGGACAACATCACTTTAATAACTTGTTATACTGCCAGGTACTTCCATTAATAATAGTACATCATAATGTATTTAATTGTTGTATTAATAATATGAACCTGAAGTAACTGGTAACTCATCTTTAAAAATAAATGTAATGGAGTAAAAAATACAATATTTGTTTCCAAAATGTAGTGGAGTAGAAGTATAAAGTAGCATACAATTATAATACTCAAGTAAAGTACAAGTATCTCAAAAATGTACTCAAGCACAGTACTTGAATAAAAAAAGAGTGGGGATGCAATAATATTTGATGACAACCATTCTTCATCAACTTTGTTGTTCTTTAATTCATGTATTTTTTTCATATATATCTGTATGTAGCCTATGTTATTTTTTTAATTATTATTATATACATTGGAGGAAGTTAAATGATGTGTGATGTTGAAATGTTGAATGTAGTGTTTAAAAATCCCTACTAATTTAGTTAAAAAAACATACAAAAAGAAGTACAGTACTTGTGTAAATGTACTTAGTTACTTTCTCCTGCTGGCCTTATGCAACGGTAACTATGACAGAGTGGACAGAGCACGAGCCAACCAGGTAGAAGAGAGTAATTAAACCCTATTAGTTATCCCTCCGCAGTGTGGGGCTCACCTGGGCAGATCACTCCTCCACACGTACAGACTGCCCACATAGGAGCACGCCAGCAGCAGACAGGACAGCACGGACACCCAGCACAGCCCGTCCGGGGGAACGAAGTCCCCGCTGCTGTGTTTCACCTCCTCTGTCAGAAGGTCTGCTGGTAGATCCCCCTCCGCTGCCATAACGACTGCCGGTTGAGACTGGAGCAAACTACTACTCGGCACCGGGCTGGTTGGTGGACCATCTAAGACGAGAAAACACCCAACAAGAAGCGCGAACTTATCAATAGTCTCATTTCACAGGGGAGCTAACCATAATACAGCCATGGAGCTAACGTCGCTAACCGGACTGATAGCTTCTTCGGCGCGCTCTAACGACGTCATCACATGTCGCTGCCTTTTCTTCTTCTTTGAGGCTAACCTCAAGCTAGCTAGCATTCTTTACTGCAATGCTGCTGCCACCCGGGGCCTTTCTCATTTCTCTAATTCCTATCCTAGACTCCTATCTTAGACTCCTATCCTCATGCCTTAGTCCCGACCACAGGAGATGCGAGTAGAGGAGCCAAGGAGGGGAACCAAGGAGAGAGGAGTGGAAGCAGCAGGCGGTTAGAGAAATGAGAACTCCTCTCCTCTGAGCGGTCATTTTAAAGAGACGTCCATTAATGATGACAGATAAATTCATGACCACTTATATATTTACATCGATGCATTCACATTGCGGTATAATGAGACAATAACAGGCTACAGATGCGGACATATACACACATATGGGGCATTCTACCGAATTGATGCAAAGTGTGGTCCCACAACAAGAAAAACTATTTAACAAAACAATTAAGTATTCAGACATAGATATTTACTAAGAATATGTCATGGTCTATTTAAACATAAGGCATTCAATTATATGGTGATAAGCTTAATATATACAAAAACATCATTTATAGGGTACTTTTTATTGGGACGTATAGCTGTCCCCAACCCTGACATCTACATTTCATGTTCTGTAAATAACACTTAAAACATTTTTATTTTATTGAATGGTGTATTTAGAAGATCTTTATGATTACATTCAAACAGAAGTTGGAATATTTATATTTATTGTGGGTTTAATTTTTTAATTAAAAAACTATATTCAAAAAATGGTGGCATTGGGATATATATTTTTTAAATCCTCTGGAGCAGAGAGAGGAGCTGTGGATTATTGATTAATGCATCAGTGTTTCTTAGGGTCAAAAACACTAAACTCACAACTTCAAATGAAAGCGTTTAGTTTATTTAATAAAAGAGCACATGTGAAAAGTGACAGTAGATATAGATAAGTTGCAATTTGGTGCTATATATATATATATATATATATATATATATATATATATAAATAAAAGAAAAAAATTAATTAAACTTTTTTTTTTTAAACATCTTGAATTTTAGGGGGGGGCGCGGGGCTCCGTTGGCGGGGCGCAGCGCCCCTCCAAGACAATGGTAGGGGAAACACTGCCATACTTTTGATATAAATCTGTTCCAAAATCTGAAAATCGGCGTGTAACCTTAAGAATTGTCACTACCGAACACATATTATCTTCATTTAAGTAAACTTTTTCGGAGTTTTATGCAAAGTATTGGGTCTTTATGTGTGTAAACCTCTTCAAAAACGTGTATGCTAGCCATGTAGTTGCTAGCATTCTTTAGTTATGCTCAATTTAAGCTTGAATCGTCACTACCGAAACAGTCACTACTAGGGTGACCAGATCCCAACAAACCAAATGTGGGACAAGGAGTATGGTTGTGTGGGACAATGTGGGACACCCTCTCAACAGCACTCCCCAACCCCCGGAAAAAAAACCGTAACAAATATATAACAACAGAGCAGAAAGTGAAGTCAAAATGCAGTTTTTTAATAAAGAAAAGTAAACTAAGGCTAACCAAGGCAGCAGGCATTATTCACTTCAAGTGTTTAAAAATGCATCTTCTTAATTCAACTAGTGTATTACCTGTACAAGTAGGCACAACATAAATTAATAGATAAAATAAAACCAACACTGGCCAGGAGGGAACAGAAACATAATAATACATCAAATAAAATAGCTTTCAGTTGTGTCCATCACAGCAACAGAAGGTGGGCCCCCACACAGTGTGTGGGCTATTTTGTCACCTAGAACCACTGGTGTCTTTGACTCTGTCAAACAACTCTCCACAGAGGCAGGGGCAAGCACATCTGTTATTATGGACGCTGCTTTTGTACGACCACATGACATTTTTACTATCTCAGAGTCTGGAAAAATGGTCGGCGCTAGCTTGTTACCAGTCATTTGACCGGTATGAATGGGAGTGTTGCACTGTGTGGTAAACACTGGTTATTTCTGCTGCTGTTACCTTTGTCTGAGTGACCATCATTTTTTGGTTTGAGCAGGAATGTCTCCATAGAGTGGGATGTCTCTTTTTGAGCGACACGTTTCTTGTGAGAATCGCATTCTCTGTGTCTTTTGACGTCGTATTCACCGCCATGTGAAATTTAAAAATGACTCTTGCAAAGATTGCAAAAAACTCTGAGAGTCGCCCTGCACTGGCTTCACCCACGGGTAAGTGTCTTCCCAGTCTTTGTTGTATGTGCATCTTCTTTTCTTCTTAGCTGTAGTTTCAGTTTCCTCCATTTTCCATAACCTGCTGCGTCGCCTGCGTTCGTTGTTGTTGTTGTTGTTTGGCGGGGTGGGGGGGTGTGTGTGAGTGAGTTACTCTCATTGGTTAACACTTGACCAGCACCCGCCGTGTGTTACAGTTTGATTGACAGCAAACACAGCCCCCTGATGATAGCCTTCCCTGCTTTCTCAACAGCCATTGGATGAATCTGATTTTAAAGAAAAGCGTTTTAGCCAATCAAAATGAAATATGCGGGACATCGTCTCAATTTGCGGGACACACCAAAAGTCGTGAAAATGCTGTGCAGTCCCGCGCAAAGCGGGACATCTGGTCACCCTAGTCACTACCGAAACAGTCACTACCGAAACATATGGTTACATTTCGGTAATTGACAGGCCTGGTTCCAGAACAAAATGACTCAGCGTGCATCTGAGATTAGAGAACGTGGGCCGCCGAGGGGTGCAAGTGCTATTTTTATTAGTGGGGATTTCTTTTTAAATATTGAAGTTAAAAGCATCAATCTGGTGCACTTTGAGAGATCTATGGATCTATGCGCTTGTTATAGCCAGTTGTGGTGAAGGCATCTGACTTACTTGAACCGAAATGTCTACATGCATAGCAGAAAACGGCATCTTTTTTACATGAATATTCCAGCCAATCTCTGTTTTGAAACCATGAGCTGCAAAATGAGCGCCTCACCCCACTGTACAGGCGAGTTGGGTGCTTTTTTAAATATACCTGGCTCTGTTTTCCCGAGGTCCTCTGGCACTTGCAGGCCGCTGAGGGGTGGCGGTGTTTGGGGCCACGAAAACGGCTGCTCCGCCTCCGTGGGCGAGGCGGGAAAAGCCGGCGAGTCGGGCGTTAGTGTCCACGACAGTGGCCGCGGGTAACGTAATGTCCCCATGATCTGAACTGGTATTACCTGCAGTAGATGCAGTGTTGCTGCTGTCGATAAGGGCTGGTTGTTTTAACCATGTTCTGATGTCCATCACTGACTGCTGTGTCAACACCTTGCAGATGATGAATGTGCAGCGGCTCAGGTCACGCACACCTGACATAATATTATATTATATTATTACTACAATTATTATTATTATTATTATTATTATTATTGTTATTATACATGTAATATTTTTCACTTTTCATTTTTTTCACTTTTCATTATTTTAATTTTTTTTACTTTTCAAATGAGGGTGCATAACGACTCACCTGAGGATGCAATGCACCCTCATGCACCCCCGTAGAACCGGGCCTGGTACTTGACATGATCGTTTCGGTCGTGACAAAATGGAATGGTAAGCAGGTAAATCCCATAGTTTTGAAATAAACGTGTTTTAAAGTCTGAAAATCAGTGTGTTACTTTAAAGGTCTCTTATTATACTATTGTTAGGCATATATTATAGGTCTCAGATATATAAAAAACATGTCTATGAGGTGTTTTGCTCAACATACCAAACAGATCACCCATTGTAGCCTCATCCCCCTCTCTTTCAGCCTGTACTAAAGAGCTGATTCTGGGTCAGTAGCTTCAAACATTCACACTTCAACATAAGGCATGTTATGAGTTAAGATTAAGCAATAAGGTTGAGGGAATATGAAACAACCTTGAGAACAAAATACTGTGGTCACTACCGAAACACCGGATGTTTTGTAAAAAATTAAGTATATTGACTTATCAAATAAAATGATATGATACTGATTGGTTTAATGTTCAATTTCAACAATCACCAACTCTGGAATCAATATGATCAGCATTTTACAAAGAAAGTTTGCATTGAGATTTTTATAAATTGAACTTTGAAATTTGATTAAAAATAAAATTGCATTGATTTAATTTTGAAAACCCTCAAGAAATATTTGTTAAAAAGGTAAAACAATCTTAACAGGTTAATATAATACTTCTTTACTACAGTGTATGTAGCCTACTATGTTTTGGTAGAGGAAAAACATTCCAATACAGTCTAAAAATATGATATAAAAATGTACGGTTCTTTTACTAGATATGTGTAATTTAGATATGGTACAAAATATATATGGACAACGTTTTGGGAAAAAAACATACAACATTTCAAAACTGTTCCAACCTGACTTTGCATAATTCGGTAGAATGGCCTATAGGTATATATTTATATAAATATATACAATTTCAGAATCAAACAAGTATGAGCACTCTCATAATAACGTAACACTATCAGAGACTGGATATTAGACAAATATCGACTCTTTGTTTGTAGATATCTACTAAAGTAAAGCAAATGCAGAGAGTAAGGCCTGTTGCGGACTGATATTATACACACTGCTCTGCTTTCTGCACGGACCTCACAGCTGTTGTCACTGTAAACATCGCGTCGAGATGACAGCAGTGAGAGTGTCTGGCTTGACTTCCTTCAATACTCTCAAAATCTTAATAACATTGGAAGGCCTCTTTGTTTTACCTGCATGTCAGACTAGGAATAATTTAAAGTATTGCGTTACAACTCCAAGTTGATTTTTAATGCGGCCATTTGCAGCCACTTTGTTATTCATTTCCATTTAATTTAAATATGTCTAATATCATTAATATTTCCATTTTATTTTTGCCGGAATGGTTTGGGAAAAAAAAATATTTATTATATTTAACCCTAGCACACTAACAAGCAGTAGTCATTAAAAACAGAAATATAAGAAATATGGAGCTACTTATGGGAAGGATACACTGATGAACAAAGAAATACAAATGACACGATTTACTTAAACATATTGGAGGCTCACATTTTGGAGCAGTAAACCATATACACATAGTGTAGAGTAATACTGTGTTCATTGTTAAAATAACCAGAATGATTTACCAGTAAACCCTGTTTTTATAAACACATGTAGAATTGAAAGCACTTCATTTTTGTATTATTACAGTGTCCTTATATATGCATACATTAATAACAGCTAACAATGCTTTCAAACAGTGTTCAACCTTTGAAGGGGCAGACCGTGGTGTGACTTTGTCTAACACCAGATGGCGCCAAAATAATGAAGATCTCCACACATTCATTGTGACTTGACTTGAGGTACATCACAAACATAAGTTTACATAATGGTTAAGGATTGGACACATTTTGACCAGATTAAATGAGTGGATCTTAAAACTGTTAGAATTCATCCTCTGGGGAGAATGATGTCTTGACAAAATGACTGCTAATTATTCAATAGGGGGGCAGTACTTCTGTTCAGGTGAAGCCAACATGTGTCAAGGCTAGGATAGAGTTGAAGTTGAGAGACAACGTCTTTAAATCAACGTAAAGCGATAATCTGGGATTGCATTAGAGCCAATGCGTCCTGCCGCTGTTGCTCTGTTGACCTGCATTAAACCAAAGACTGCTCAAACGTTATTGGACAATACTACTTGGACCACAAACTGGCTACAAACATAGCATGGGATAGCATTTCCAACAGATTTTACTTTCATATGACATATGTTTCTAGAGCTTACTAAAGTAGTGGACCCTAGATCGTAGTATGGCTACAAAACATCTGGTCCCCCATTGGTTTAAGGTCCCTGAGTTCAATATTCTGAGGCTTAAACGATATCATTAACATTGATAAGGTGGTAAAGCACAAACCCTAACCTGGCAACCCAAAAGTTGTTCCTGTGGCTTATAAATGCCACGTTTAGCATTGATAGGCCTTATGCAAGTTAGAGCCTAACAGACCATTATTAGTTATATAAAACATGTATAAAGAGTGTTTTATTGGAAAGTGGTCCTTTTTGTAAAGAAAAGTTATCCCATCATCCGGCCAAGTAAATGTTGAGGGTGGATTTGAACTGGAGAATATGCCTTGGAACTCACAGTGAATTATATTAACGTGTGTTCTTGAAGGCACCAGATTTGGAACCCTGAAACTGATAGATGATAAGGGTCAGGCTCATGCCGGTTGCATATGTAATGCCCATTTATAAAAGCAGATGGTACTGTGTCATTTACCTCAGAAGTAATGGATATGATGCAGGTTATTAATTCATAATTAATGCAGAGATGATATATGCAACCCGGTATCACGGCAAGACGTGAACATGTGACGATTTATCATGCTGGGAGACGTGAAGATGTCACGATTTCAAACGTGACAGTTACACGGTATTGTTAACCCATGTTAACCAGTGGAGAAATAACCGGAAATACCAACCAAATGCTACTCCGATGTAATGATTTATTTTGTCACACTCGATTACGCCGATTTTCTTGTTGCCCCAGCTGGTCGACACCTCTTTTAGCAGAAACAAAGGCTACATTAATGTATTAAATCGATGTTAATCCGTGTGTGTGAATGTGGAATTAACGGACGTGACGTTGTGCGATTGAGTTGCCAGGCAACAGCTTCGGTTCATGTTAATTTACAAACTCTTCAACTACAACCGTAGTTATATTTAAAAACATGTTAGAAGGCTTCACGAAATACTTTAATGCAAATTCAAATGTAAATGTGAAGGAATGTGTGTATAACAAAATACATCGGTCATAAACGAAACCGGAAACAGACGTAGGCAAGATCCTCAGCTCGATGATTGGATGGTTTAGCCGCAATGCATGCTGGGATTTGGTGTTTATGTGATGTGAAATCTGAAAACGTTTTTTAAAAATACAATAATACTTTATTCCGAGTGTTCTTGCTTTTCTCTTTGAAAGTCATCACATAACGGCATTGTAATACACGGTTCGGCTGCATTAAATATTACATATCTGCCGTAATTCTCTATTTATAGAGCCCTGCTGAGAAGACTTCTAGACAAACAGGAGAACTGCCGCCAACACTGAAGATGTGACGTGGATCATAAATATATCAGCAATTAAACAACATCTTACATTTCTTTTCACACAATACGTCTCCTTGCAGTATCAACACTAATTCGGCTGACTTTTACATTTGATCCAATTGGTAGATAGGCTGTATTTACACCATAACGGTGCACAGCTGATAGAAAGGGACACCTAGTGGTTAAAGCACGTAATTTAATTGTCTTATTTTATTATTAGATATTAATAGGAGGATGTGCAAAACAGACAAACTAATAAGGCTTAATTTAAACATTAAAGAGTACTTTAGGTTAAGGTCTTCTTTTGAATAAGAAAAAAGCTTTAAGAAGAATATGGAGGGATGAAACCCTCTTGAAACCGCAGGTCCTTCCTTCCTGCAGCGGTCAGACTTTACAACCAGCACTGCCCCTAGTAGACCCTCCTACACACACCACAACACAGACTATAACACCCCTTGCTGCTAAATACAAACCAACTTTGTGCAATATGTGCAATATATATATGCCATTAATAACTGTGTCATTTATACCTGGCCATTAAATCAATATATATATGCCGTTTTGTTTTTTATCTGTATTTTTGAAAATTATGTGACTTTTTATCTTTTTTTTAGCATATTGTTTATTATATTATAACTTAGTACTTTTTTAACACATGTAAGATATGCAACACTAAGCTGTCTGTGGCTCTTTCCTGCTGTAACGCTGCACATTTCCCCTCTGTGGAACTAATAAAGGTATTCTGATTCTTTAATGGTCACACATGCAGAGCACACAGCACACACAGTGACATTTGTATCTACAGATTAATATTAAGCCTGACAAAGTACTTAACGTCTAATATATTGCTTTCCTGCAAAGTTAACTATGTTTCAGCACTTATTTGTTTATTATTTGTTTATTATTAAACTGATATTATACATATGTATTATACTCTTATAAGATGTATGTGGAAAGTATAAGAAATGTGCAGAATGACAGTTTAATGGTGGAGTACACACACATATTGATAGATGTCTTGTAATGCACTATTGAGGAACTTGCGACCCAAGTTCTTCATTCATTGCATACAGTAGTTGTGTATAATATGATATGTCAATAAACCTTAGCTTAGAAAATCTTGAAAGGGATATGCAAACTAGTCATTATATACAGTCTTTAATGAACTATTAGTAGAGAATAACGAGTAATGAATATACTTTATAGGGATCCTATTAATGTCTAATAATAAAATAATAACATTCTTTAACCACTAGGTGTCCCTTTATATCAGCTGTGCACCTTTATGGTGTAAATACAGCCTATCTACCAATTGGATCAAATATAAAAGTCAGCCGAATTAGTGTTGATACTGCAAGGAGACGTATTGTGTGAAAAGAAATGTAAGATGTTGTTTAATTGCTTATATATTTATGATCCACGTCACATCTTCAGTGTTGGCGGCAGTTCTCCTGTTTGTCTAGAAGTCTTCTCAGCAGGGCTCTATAAATAGAGACTTACGGCAGATATGTAATATTTAATGCAGCCGAACCGTGTATTACAATGCCGTTATGTGATGACTTTCAAAGAGAAAAGCAAGCACACTCGGAATAAAGTATTATTGTATTTTTAAAAAACGTTTTCAGATTTCACATCACATAAACACCAAATCCCAGCATGCATTGCGGCTAAACCATCCTTGCCCACGTCTGTTTCCGGTTTCGTTTATGACCGATGTATTTTGTTATACACACATTCCTTCACATTTACATTTGAATTTGCATTAAAGTATTTTGTGAGGCCTTCTAACATGTTTTTAAATATAACTACGGTTGTAGTTGAAGAGTTTGTAAATTAACATGAACCGAAGCTGTTGCCTGGCAACTCAATCGCACAACGTCACGTCCGTTAATTCCACATTCACACACACGGATTAACATCGATTTAATACATTAATGTAGCCTTTGTTTCTGCTAAAAGAGGTGTCGACCAGCTGGGGCAACAAGAAAATCGGCGTAATCGAGTGTGACTATTACAAAATAAATCATTACATCGGAGTAGCATTTGGTTGGTATTTCCGGTTATTTCTCCACTGGTTAACATGGGTTAACAATACCGTGTAACTGTCACGTTTGAAATCGTGACATCTTCACGTCTCCCAGCATGGTAAATCGTCACATGTTCACGTCTTGCCGTGATACCGGGTTGGATATATGTGGATGTCTGTATATAAAGCAACTCTAATTTATTCTGACAAGTTTGGATAAAATTATATTTACTTAAAAAATGAAGCAGTAGAGGTGTCAAATTGGAATGTTTGAGTCTAAAATAACACATTTAATAACAAATGTTCAGATGAGGTGGGAGAAGTACTTAGATCTTATACTTAAGTTAAAGTACAAGTAAAACATCGTAGGAATAAAAAGTCCTGCATTCAAAATGTTCCTCAAGTGAAAGTAGAAAAGTATTCTCATCAAAATATAGTGAAAGTAGCGACAGTAAAAGTAGTCATTGTGCAGATTGGTCCATTTCAGAATAATATATATATATATGTTTTATAATGATTGATCATGAAAGTGTTCTCAAAGCTGGTGAAGGAGCAGCTAGTCTGAATGGCTTTGTAGACTGCAGGGTAGCTGGTGGATTTACTCCAGGTGGAACTAAAGTCTGATTCAACACTTGGTTAGATTTACCATCATTCATCCAGATCTGTAAAGTAACCAAAGGGATTAAATACATGTAGTGGAGGAGAAGTACACCATTTACTTCTGAACTGTAGGGGAGTAGATGAAGAAAGTAGCATAATATTAAATTACTCAAGTAAAGTACTAATAACTCAAAATCATACTTAAGCACACTGTACTTACTTAGCCTATACTTTACACCACTGTACATTTGGAACCCCGAATTTACCAGGACCACGTAAAGGCAACACAATATTCGTGTGGCAAGATTTATTTCTCGAGGAGAGAGAGAGAGCGAGCGAGAGAGAGAGAGAGAGAGAGAGAGAGAGAGAGAGAGAGAGAGAGAGAGATGCGTAGGCGTGCCATCCGGCTGCTGTAATATCCGACAGCAGTGAACGCGTCTCAGTGTCGGTGTATCTGAACCATGATCTGAACGCTGCTGATCTGCGCTGCTCCTTCTTCCTCTTCTTCTCCATCTTCTTCTTCTCTGCTATTCCCCGTCTTCACACTCCCCAGGCCTTACGGGGACTGACAGAGCCCGCACACACACACACCCAGAGGAGGGATTACACTCAGACCCGAGTCGGTCCCGGACCTCCATCGGCAAACATCAGCGGGTACGGGCCTGTTTATGAGATTTCGTGCATCACCTGTCTTTATTACAGGAGCTCCATCCTCACAGGGGCAGATGGAAGGAGACGCCAGCTGGCCTGGGGTCTGCTATACTGCTCTTCTAGGGAGATGATGGAGGGTAAAGTCACCATATGTTGACTTTCTTAATCTGTATTAGGTCAATTCATTGGTAAATGATGTCAAACTGGTGTAATTGATTCGAAAATAGATAGATTGTTCTACCTGATTCTGCTGTTACGAGAGGCGTTTTGATTATTTACATCACTGCAGCTGTGTGTGTGTGTGTGTGTGTGTGTGTGTGTGTGTGTGTGTGTGTGTGTGTGTGTGTGTGTGTGTGTGTGTGTGTGTGTGTGTGTGTGTGTGTGTGTGTGTGTGTGTGTGTGTGTGTGTGTGTGTGTGTGTGTGTGTGTGTGTGTGTGTGTGTGTGTGTGCGTGTGTGTGACAGGCATAGGTGCGTAAGGAGGGTGTGTGTGCGTCTATATGTAGCGTGTGTTGTCTGCGGAATCCCCTGTGTACAAGCCCAGCCTTTAAAAACACAATAGCACTTTGTGAGGAAGAGGAGGACATGTTACAGATGTTGCGTGGATCCTGATTTCCCCTTTCCCATTGCAGCCTGTTCTGGCCCAATAGGACCAGGTTACTACATCATGTGTTAACAGAGCAGAATAAGTGCATCCACAGCATGGCCCTGCAATCCGCTGCAATCCGCACACACAGCAATAATACAAGAGGCCATGATTAATCATCTGAAGCAGGAATCTAGCATTTCTGTCGCATTAACACTTGAATGCAATATGTCCAGGCTGCTTCTGGATGCTTCTATGATGCTTAAAGGATGTGGTGGGATGGTCAGGGGAGATGAGCTCAAAATGGCTCACGACACCAACAGTAGTTGATGGTATTCATGAATCAACAGTATAATAGTTTGCTGAGTAATGATTATATGCATAGGGAGAGGGTAGTTTTAGACACATTGCTTTGGATATGATGCTGTTTCGGTGAGAAGAGCTGCATGTAATGTCATTTACCTCTGAATTCATGGATATGATGGACGTTATTCATTCATAATCAGTGCAGAGATGAGCTATGTGGATGTCTGTCTAAGGCAGCTGTTAACCTGAAGAGATTTATTCTGACAAGTTTGGAGAAAATTATATTTACTTAAAAAATAAGCAGAGTTGTCTAAGGTTAATGTTTGGGCCTAAAATAACACGTTTAATACTGTACACTGAAACTATGACTTTAATTCAATATTATGTCAACAGATGACACTAATATCATGTTGAATCTAATATGTGTTCCTTCAACTAACCTTATACAATTATGATTATGATGCATTGAATTAAAATCAACGTTTCAGTTAACCGGTGGAACACATGTTGGATTTGGACCAAATGCAAGCAGTTTTAATGTTTGAGCCTAAAATAACACGTATAATTACAAATGCTGGATTGAAGAGCCTTTGTACATTTTGAAAGAATGACAAATCATCCCTTTACAAAGTAGAGTTGTTTTATTTCACAATAACCCGTCTATGTTTCATTGTAGCCCGGCTAATGTCAGCTGTAGTGACCGTTAGATAGATATGCTGTTTAACTGAAAGTACCGACACAGCTTGAGGTCCAATAAACACATGCATGCATCCCTTCCTTACAAAACATTTGTAATGGATATGTTTGATTTTTAAAATGCGACATTTTTTTATTCCATAGATTGCTAGCTCGCAATCTTCTTTATATCCTCAGAAACAACTATCTATTTGATAGTAAAGGACATAGTGGCAATATTAAGGAGTTTCAGCAATACCTAAGGGATCATTTCAACGTACTTCTGCTGATGTCTCTGTCTTTTAACCTCCTTCTCTGCCTTATTCCTCCTTAGCAACGGCCATTGTTTTGCTTAGCAGCAGTGTGCTATCGAGTATTAACAACCTTTGAAATGTCCAAGTTGACCAATCAGAGTCGAGTATTCAACTAAGCTGTGTAATAAATAGTGTTAACAGTAACATCAAAGTAGAAGTAGTTAGATAGCAGTAGTGTATTGTGGTATTACTTTAGTACCATAAACATCAGTGAAAGGGACAGTGGTGCTAGGACTTGTAGCCGTTAACTAGCTGCTAATAAATAAACGAACACTACTCGTAGTATAAACAGCGGCAGAATAGACCCAGGGTCAATCTTATTCACAGTATCATTGAAAGAAAGCTCTTTTTAGAAGGTCTTGAACAAGAAACTCAAAAAAAGCAATAGGATGCTGTTTGATTAAAAGAAAAACTTGAGCTACAAGCGTACTGTATGACCGCTGTGAATAACTATCTTAACATGTAGCCTTAACATGTAGCCTACATACAAAATAACTAACTGCCCGACATGGAAATATATGAATGTTTGTTAGACAAATATATCATATTCACAGTGTCCAAACAAGAGCACTTCAAACAAGAAATGTGTGTGTAGGCGTGTCTGTGTGTGTGTGTGTCAGGGTTGCCAACTTCGGGGACCTGGCTGGAGTGAGATTTTGATATCATGGGTTTAATTACACATATGCGCACAAAATGACTGCTATCGTGTCAGCAGCGGGACCTTAGCATATATACAGGATATATATACAATATATACAAATACACAATATTGGACACAGACTATAAAGGGCACACAGTTTCATTCACTAATGAAAGTCAAACACATGTTTGTTTCCACTGTTAATTAATTGACTTATTTTAAATTGTCCTCTCTTGAGAAGACAAATAAATAAATCTATTACTACACGACATATTTAAAAAAATTAATGCCATTTTAGTTTTGTGTTACTTTGTTCTGAAAGCTGAACCTGCTGCTCCTCACAGAGAGAAGAGGGAAGAGGCTGTGAGTTACTTTACATTGTGGATAAGGGAGGATAGCCCCCATTGTCCTGTGTGTCAACATGAAAGACAGCCCACACATCAATCATCAAACCGTGGGGTCTTATTTCATTACGTGTTT